>NW_008825016.1:1859788-1863811 GCF_000699105.1 Pygoscelis adeliae | reverse complement strand
GAGACAGCTCTTCACGCTCTATCCATTTCTTGATGTAGAGGGCAACCCCTCCACCCCTCCCTCCTCCCGTGTCCCTTCTGAACAGCATGTAGCCATCGATAGCCGCAATCCAGTCATGGGATTCATCCCACCAAGTTTCAGTAATGGCAACTAGGTCATAGTTTTCTAGCAGCACGGTGACTTCCAGCTCCTCCTGTTTGTTGCCCATGCTGTGTGCATTGGTGTAGAGGCACTTCAGCTGGGCTGTCGGCCATGTCACATTCTTAGAGGAACACCCCTTAGTTCCTTTGAGGTATTTCACTGGTGTTTCCCTCTTGGCTCCTATTACCTCACGAGCCGCTGGCTTATCTCTGTAAGACTTGAAGTGTGCTGCAGTGTACCCAGTACATCTCAAAGCAACTAGTTGAGGGCCCTCACTAGCACCCCATCCCTCTAATCTTGGCATGTCATCCCACAGCTTGTCACGGGCAAACCTGATATTATCCCCCTCCCCCTTCAAGTCTAGTTTAAAGCTAGATTCATACCTCTATGTATCTTCTCTGAATGGACTTTCAAGTACAAATCTGCCAACTTTTAATGTTCAAAAAGCAGCGCATCTGGTAAACACAGGTGAGCCCTCTTTCTTCATCTGTCTCAAGTGAGCCTACTGGCCCCTCCTACCTCTCTGAAGCCTAGTAGTGCCTGAGACTGTACCCAGCTCTTGGGTAGAGGGTCCAGGGGAAGATGGATGGCACTGTCTCTCCGAGAGGCAAGGTTTGACTGCCTGACCAAATTTTAAAGGAAAGGGAAGAATTCCAAGTGCCTGCTGAGTGCTGAAGGCTTTGTATGTAGGGAGTGTCTCATCTTTGAGGGAGTAGCTCTGCCAAGACAACCATCATCAAGTCAGCAGAAAATCTGAAAAAGCAGGTCAGTAAAAGTTTCCTCAAAAGCAACATTTTACTTCCATGAGTACTACAGTCTGCAGGTAGGCAAATATTAAGGGTCTGCAACCTGCACTCCACTGACTTCTAATTCCTCCCACACATTCAGTGAAAATATTATTGCTCCAATGGTCTCAATATTTCACACAGCATCACATTTTACTAAGAAAAATACAGTTGTCTGTTGGTCTAAGCATGGAGGGTAGAGTAAGGAGTTTCCATTTTGCCCACATTATTAGCTCCAGTGAGAACTCCAAATAAGCAAAATTACTAAGTACCCAAAAGCCCAGTGTGAACTCAAAGAAAACATATCTCCACACACAGCTTTGTGTGCAAAAGAATTTTCATGGTGAGACATGACTAATCCTTGAGTAATATGTCACAACTATATTTTATTAATAATGTAATTAATTAAGAAATACGCTCCATCTCCTATCTTTATTCACCTTCCATTGCTCTGTGTCAAATTAAATGTAGTTACAATGCACTTCTGATAAAAAAATGCTCTATAAGGACAACAGGATGCAGTAGTATCCAAACTAACAAAAAATAAAGTAGTTGCCTTCCAAAAACAACAAATACTGAACTTTTACAAAAGAGGGCAGAGGAAGCATCTGTTGGAAGGCATTATCCAGCTGAATGTGCATTCATACTTTACTAGCTAGGTCTCTTACAGAACACAGGAACCATCAGGCCCCATTAAGAAGTACCTGTTCTGGTTTTCAAAGTGCCTGCTGAGCTGTGTCTCAGCCATTTTGGGGAGTGCTTCTCTTTTCACACTCAGAGCCAAGAAAGTCTCAGGAAAGGTGAGATTTAAAAGATCAGAAGATGGAGTCTTGACTGGACAGCTAAGTCACTGAACATGTCTTTGTCCTTTAGCTGGATTAATGTAAGCCCTGAAACCTTAGAAAAAGATCTCCAGAGCTGAGTCAATAGGGCATATATTTTCCCTAAAAAGAAAATTGCTTAAACCAAACTTTTGCCCAATAAACTTGACAGTCACTTTTTTTTCCTAAAAAAAAAAAAAAAAAAGAAAGAAGAAAATATAGTGGAAAGGGAACACCTAAAAAAAGCAGATTCCCTAGAAGAAGTACTGAAACAACCATTCATAATTAATTATTGTGTTCACCTGGATGCTGACAGGACACAAAACAAATGAAGCAGAAAAGCTGCTTCTCCTAGAACTAGGGTACAATATATCTTAATATTTAGGAAGGAGAAATTGGAAAATGAAAGGACTGCAATGGAGTGAAGAGCTGACAAACACAGTCATGAATGAGAAAGGCTGCATGGGCTAGGATGAAATAAATGAGAAAACTGGCTGTGGGGAGGGAAACGATGAGGCTTTCTATAAGGTGAGATGGTATGGACTTGGTCAGAACTGGTACGAGACCCTTGGCATTCAGACGATAAGCCAGAGTACACCTTCCTCATCTATCACATGCCCTCACAAGTGTTGGTAACAGAAAAACTGGTATCACAGACAAATTTTCAAAAATGTAAATACAGGCATATAAATAAAGGAAAAGCTGATTACAGAAAGATATCTGATAGCTTTTGTCTGAGACTCAAGTTAAAGGGTATAAATAATTCCCATAGCATGATTGCACAATAAAGTAAAAAAAACTCCTCAAGGAGAATGTTATATATTTCATTTATTATACATCACTCTTATGTTTACAACTGAAATACATCTTTCCTTGGGGACTGTACCATCATTTATTTTAAATCAATGTTTAAAATTAAATGGTAATCCTCAAGAGAGTGAAGACTCTTCAGTTACCAGCCCTTCCAATTGGAAATCTTTCTTTCATGTTTCTATTTAATACTCAATCCAGGGTTTGAAATTAATTAAAAGATATCCTTTCTCTAATCTTTTGATTACTGGCTTCAAAGTTTTTTTTTTTTTTTTGTAAATACACAGTGTTATAATAACTTCATCCTTTAGCAGTATACCCAAACTGTTATTAAATGCACAAACTGCATTATCTTCTGACCAATAATCAAAGGAGAAGGGTCTGTTGGGGGCAAATTATAGGTTCTTGCTTAGGAACAGTCACCTCATGTGTAACTAGTGCATTTATACTGTTTAATTGCAGTTTCCCACTATCAAAATCAAATATAAGGGGAAACTGTTAATAGGATGCCATGTTTAACGTCACTCAATGCATTGTTTTGATGCATCTTGGGACAGGGCTTTGCCACATGGTATTCAACGGCCATTTCATTTGTGGAAGGTACCTTTTTTTCAAGCTAACCATATGGACTGAGTACTGCACTGTGGGGGAATACAGCCACCCCCTCACAGTCTGCAGAGGTCAGGTCTGGCCTACATATGGAGCCAGGAAATCTGCACTACAAATGTTTGTCATCTATTCATGTTTTCATCTCCTATTAGCATCCTGACCCTCTCATAGCATGCCTGACCTGGTGTTTTGCTTGCACGAGTTACATGGGAGAAATACAGGACTTCAGCAGCTAGAAATAGCAATGCAATGTATTTCGTCACCTTCACAGAAGATTTCAAAAAGAAAAGAAGAAATAAGACTCTTGGCTGATAAAAATATATTCCATACCAGTGGACGCATAAAGCCCGAAGTCTATTATGTCCATGTTCTAGATCATTTCAGCTTTGACACTTCCATGGGCACTGGTCTGTAGAGAAATAGCTCTGAAGTACTAATAACTCTGAACTCTGCTTCGTGCTGCCCTGCTCTTATGCATTCATGAGGTCTCACTGTCATTCAAGGGGTCCACAAGGACACTCATCTCTGATTGCAGAAGTAGGGATTTACTGAATACTGTCTGTACAGGATTAGCCCCCCCGCTCAAATATGGATTTAAACCACTGAAAGGAGAACTCAGACACACGTGGCATCTTACTGTGGGCTCAGGCTCATTTGGATAGGGTTTCCTAAAGACCATGTCTCTTCCTAGACGTGGTATTGATATTTTTAAACAGCTCTGTAGCTAACAATGTGGACTGAGAGCATACAGGTGATGGAAATCTCCATTCCAAAACCTACTCTGAGTCTGCTCTTAAGCTTTCGTGGAAAGTACAGTCAGTGTATACCTTTACAAAGGCAAAGTGAGCAGAGAATGT
>NW_008825016.1:1854665-1859764 GCF_000699105.1 Pygoscelis adeliae | reverse complement strand
AAGGGGGGTAAAAAAACCACGCACCAATACAAAAGTCTGCTAATGAGGTCACACTTCACTCAGTGCAACTGGAAATACAATTTTCTGATACTCAAGGAAAACTGTTAATGTAATAAGACTTTTATCAAAGATTAGTTTGAAATGGAAGTTGCTAATAATATAGGATAGAAAGTAACTAGAACAGTAAGGGTAACATATCGGAACAGCAACTTTCACATAAATTGAAGACTTTTGTTCTTTCATGTCACATTAGTGACTTTCATATACCTTTTTGCAATTTTCATATGGTATTAGTGACATTTGCATCTTAGGAGCAACTTTTCATATATGCTCTCTGAGAGACTTTTGGCATGTGCTGGCAGCTTTCATATTTTATTTAGGATTTTAACTTACTGTCAAACGTTCCGTTCCACAAAGATGAAAAGGAAGTCATTGATGCTGCACTTCTTAAACTTCTTAACAGAAGGGTGGATAACAATAGCTGCAGTTCAAGAAAAAGAAAATCCTGCACCTCTGCTGTATTTTGGGGAGCAACCTGTGTGGTCCCTGAAACCTGCAGCTATGCAAATGGAAAAATGTATTTTATGGTTAATTAAAACTTCCCATAGGAAAGTGGCCCCTGAAGCTCTCTCAGAAAGTAAATAGAAAAGGAATCAGAAAGTTGGTGGTTGTTTTTCTCCCTTGAACAGACTATTCATCCCACTGTAAGACCGCGGAGTGAATGAATGATGGAATATTTGACTGATGTAATTTATGGTGCTCCATATGACAGCCTATTTCAGAGTGCTTGAGGTTTTTACAGTCTCTGGTAGTAGTACCTGCTGCTGAAACAAGAGATTACTCTCCTTGGACAGACAGTAATTTAATAGTACAACTGTGTAGCTAGCCACCTCCTACTGTATTTCACCACCCACTCCAGTCAGCTTTTGATAGATAGACCTCAGCACTTGGAATATGAAGCACTATGTATCCTGCTCACAGTCTTAGGAGATACATCAAGGGTGGAAAACTGGAAGGAAAATAAATAAATGAAAGGTGCTAACAAAGTCAAGTAAGCACTGGTTCTCAGTTTTGTTGTTTTTACTGAAAATATACAACAAAAGGACAAAGTGCCGCACTGTATATTGGGTGCTGTTAGCTTTTCAGGCATATGGTCAACACTGGTAAGTTTTATGGTCTTGGTTGTTGGGGTTTTTTTTAATATTTGACCACAAAATTATCTCAATTCCCTATAAGGATACATTTTAAGAATCAGCCTAAAAATGTAATTGGGCCTTTTCACTAATATAAAAGAGTGCTACTAACTGTGCATAAGAGCAAAGGGGGTGTGAATCTGTCAGGGTGAAAGAGGAGGTTTTTTTCTTCCTGCATCCACAGTCCCAAATTGTAACTGTCAGACTTGGATGCATACACAGGCATTCAGCAGATGTCCCTTTGCCCAGGTGACACGGGGGTCAAGCTTCTCATTGATGACTGCAGAAAGGTTTAGCTACCAGGGCTGAAGGTACCAGCAGCACATTGGGGTTTCTCTGACAGTAGTTGGAGTGGCTGAGTGGGACTTGCATCATCTTTTCAGACACTGCAGTTTCCATCAGAGGGTGAAACCAGCGGTGGGCTGTACTCAAGGTGCAGAACAGAGACCGGCAATGCTTGGGGAATAGATACGCGCCAAGGAGCGGCATGTAGCCCTGAGGTGTCTATCATGGCTGCGCACAACTTGTTTCTCCATTAGAGAGCCCCAGAGCTGAGCTCCTGCAGAAGGATGGTGGTGGTAGCAGCAACAGTCCTGCTGGATCACTCCTCTCTTCTGCTTGAAAGGTTTCAAAGCCCATAATCCTCAAGTTACAAGTAAGCCTGAGCAGGGCACTGTTGGAGATGTGCCACTGTGCAGGTAAAAATCTTTGATTTACCAGGTCAGGGGAAAAAGAGGAGGCTTTGTAACTGCTGATGCAGCCATGGCATGGCAGGGAAGATCTCTATCCTGGTCCCTGTTGTGGTGCCTCTCCCACTGCCTTCTCCAGCAACTGCTTAAAGAGCCTGTGGAGATTTCTTACCTACAGACTCCAGCATCAGCTAAATGGTGGCTTCCTAAATGCCTATCTCCGCTTTCATGGCCAGGGAAAGTTTGTACTGGGACAGCTAATGAATAATCCCCCAGCTTTTGGTCTGTCTTACAGCGCATGGGCAGGTAAGCCACTTGTTCTGTGTTTCCCTGGACCACCAGTTTTCAGCCTCACGACTAAGGCAAACCAGTCATAAGGTGAACAGTCACCTGCCCAGAGCTCAGCTTCACTGTTCCTGGCTGCGATAACAGCAAATACACTTCTCTCTGACTACTACTTCATGTTCCTTTTTCACTTCTTGAAACTACTTAATTCTATCCTTTCCAGCCACACTACAGGAAAAAAAAAGGCTTTTAGAATAGCCAGGGGAGCTCTCCCAGTGCAAATACTCCCATGAATATTTATTCATGGTAGGATTTGCTCTGCTTTTGCTTTTCTGTGAACATTTCTGTGAATAAATTCTTACTTTTCTAGATCTTTGTGAATTAACAAAAAGCTGAGTAAATAAATGGATTTTATTTGCAAGAATGTTTGTGAATCCTCCCTCTACTTCCCCGCCCCTTTAATTTTGTCTCTTGGCCCAATATTTGAAAGGAAAGGAACACATATGCTTTTTCACCTCTTGCACACATACATATGAGCAATTGATTAAGGATGGGACAGGCCAGAGACAAAAAATCTTGGACAGCTGCAGGTATAATTTGCTACTAATAAGGAGGTGAAGGAACATCCAGCAACATTTATTCTCTAAGGACACCATCCGGCAACTGCCAATCACTTCTGCGAGGATTTGAGTGCTCACAAGCCCCACTGAACTCAGGTGGGCTGAAGGGTTCCCAGGTGTGCTCAGCAGCTTACAGAATCAACCCTTCACCGTACGGCTGCATGAGCAGAGCTTGGTTCTCAGCAGCAGCCACGGGGGAGATGGTGCTATCAAACAATCCTCGCTGAATAAAATTTGGGTTAAGTCTTCAGCCTTCTGTGGACGTTGTGCTGTGATGTCCTTACACAGAGAACTGTCTTTAGGCTAAGAAGAGCACATCAAGCACCTGATCTAGGCACAAGGAAAACCAGGAGCTTTTCTTCACTGTCTTCCTCTCTGCTTGTTAGGAGGGTCCACGTCCTTGCTGCTGCAGCCAGGTCTCCTGGAGCTGGCCAGCATGCTGCAAGCTTTCTGCTAATAAAGCCCCTGCTGTAACTCTGAGTCCTCAGATCCTGTTCACAATCTCCCAAAAGGGTTTTTGCACTTTCCCTTGGTCCAACCAAGCTGCATTCTGTCTGATACTGCATCTCCCAATGTTACTTCCTAGAAGCCTAAGTTTTCCCTGCTCCCTTTTTGTCCTTTCCAGCCTGTATCACGCTTTTCATTACTGCTGTCCCCTCAGATGTCCTTGAACCCTCAGAAGATGTTTTAATTTATTTTTGCCTCCCTAATCCACAGCTCTTTTTACCTCCACGTGAAAGTGGTCTTAAATATCTCCTTGCGTGCCCAAAAGCCACTGACTGTGGTTTCCAGGTTCCTGATCAGCATATTTTCTCTCAGTTTCTCTGTAATGGCTAAAGAAAAAAAATCCATGCCCAACTCCTCTTTCTCCCACCTTCAACTCTTCACCCTCTGCCCCCTGTCCTGCAAGGAAGTTTTAAGAACTAGAAAACTGTGTTGATGCTGTATTTTCAATATCAGATTCACTATTACTTCAGGAGAATACTAATAAAACTGCAGATTTTAAAACATTTAGACTTGATTTATTTAATCACTGTTTGCCAGAGGAGCCTTTTAGATTCGGACTATCCCTTCCAAGGCGTATTCTGTGGAATACTCTCTAGCAATACTAAGAGGGATCAAATATCACACTCTGAGAGAGTAATGTCCTTGATAGATTGTTTCCTTTCTAAAAAAAAGTGCTTATTCACATTCTTGATGGTTTTAAAAAATGAACTCTGTTTGTTAGCCACAGGGCAGGTACGCTGCAGGCACCAGCAAAACAATAAATACCTTATATTTCCTGGCCAGCCGCTCTTATGTCTGACTTGACATGATGAGCAGCAGGGTCTATATGGCAAGTCATATCTCCTAAATTTGGCCTGCCTAGGCAAACAGCTAACATTTATGCTAGCTTTAGGTGTCTTTATTTTTTTTTTTTTCTCGGTGTTAAGTGCCTTCTTCCATAGCATCCCTAAAGAGCAGGGATGTTTTTCATCTCACCTGGATGCCCCTGAGAGATGGTGCCTACCAGGCCGGGCCAAATTCAGCATGACAGTCCACAGAAAACTGTCCAACAAAAAATATTTCGTTTGTGGCATCAAGATAGCACAGGTTTCTCACCATTAGCCCCCCCCCCCATTTTCATACCTTTAAAAGGAATTTCAGGGTGAAATGCCACCCTCTGCTCATGTCAGCACTCCTGATCAGCATATGAGCACCACAGGCTGGGTCTTAACTGCTGATTAGAGGCTAGGATTGAGGCTGGGTATTAGCTATGTGAAGTGACACCCAAGTAGCAATGAGAAAAATATTCATCTGAATTCTATGAATATTTGTGGCATGTCATATTCCATGACATGCAGGGGACAGCTCAGTGAGCTTATATCACAGCCATCTGCGCTCAGGAATGTTGTAATAGGCTACGGCATGATGTCACTGACACTTGGTTGTTGGTCATACCAGAGAAATACTACTCTGTTGGCCAGAGACATGCAACAGAGGCTAAGAAACGCTGCTTGATCTTACCTACCTCCATTTTAGGGTGCTAACAGCTTTCCTGAAGTTCTCTATTTTGAAATTAATTTGAATTCCATTTCATAATAAACTGTTCAGTGGTAATTCCTAATGTTCAGACTAATATACATTGACAGCAGAGATTGCTGCTTACTATTTCTATTATTATGATAAAAATGCATATTAAAAAAAAAATCTGGTATCTTCTTGCTTGTTAAAAGTCTAAATGCAGATAAATAATATTTAGGAACCACCCGTAAATTTTAGAAACCACCCACATATTTTGCAAAAATTGAGCCCCTCAGATATCTGCCAAT
>NW_008825016.1:1832115-1854644 GCF_000699105.1 Pygoscelis adeliae | reverse complement strand
CTCCCTCCATCTCCTGTGATCCCTCCTGTGCCTGCTTTCTGCTACCAGTTCAGGCAGGGCAGGAATACCCAATAAAATACTTTTATGTTGTTTGAAGTGATGTGCCATTAAAAGGTTCACAGTATCTGCACATCTTCAGCTTCTGAGACTTTCTAAATCCTTCTAGTAAGTCTTGGCTCTCATTGCTGTGTGTTTTTTAACGCCCAAGTAAAAAGGGTAATTTTTTTTTTTCTTTATTATTACAAACACAAAGAAAACAGTATAAAATCTTCAAGGAGCAGCTGCTCTGCAAGGACGTTATGAGTGTCCATGGTACTGCTGCAGCATGAGCGTCTGTCACTCAAGAAAATGTCATCATGCCCAACCAAATCCATTGTGCGATCAGAGTGGAGAAAGCGCTTGTTTAGAAAGGTTTATGGGCTGACGTCTGTTTGAATGAGTAACATCCAGGCTAGGATGGGCAGGATGCACATTCTTGTTCAACCAAGCCAGTGCATCTTAATCGCAAAGAGTGTGTTTTAATTGAAAGGAAAACCCCAACCAAAATCTTGAAACAAATGTCATCACTTCCAGATTCTTAAATAACATTATTTCGTAAGTTTCAGTTGGAAGGAATTCCAGCTTTCACAAAAATGCGTCGATAATCTTTAAGGGTCGTGGTTTATCGTTCGTAACATAACCACAGCAGACATTTTAGACAAATATGTTATTTTTCTTGGACCTGTTAATCAAATCACTTCTTCAGAAAAAAAAATCCTGCCTATTAAAAATAATATCTTACACAGAACTGGGATCCGAACAAGGCCTTCATTTGTGTGGACACAAACACATTGGACTAAGAGATTACTTACGATATCAAGTTATAATATGTACATAACTGTTAGAATATAAAGCATAAATATTAATAGATCATGTTAAAACTACAGGTATTAGAGAAATAAGGTTTTTTAATAATTTTTTAATGGCCTGAGAAAATCTTTCCTGTGCAAGTTTAATACTGGTATAAATCTACTGATTTTACCATTGTAAATCAAGTTCTACCTCCTTAAGTGGGACTAATCAGCACTAATTAGGGAAGTTTCTTATTTTACCTCCATGTTTAAAGATTACCTTTTCAGTCCTTATTATATATACAGCAGTTGCTTTGTTAACATGTGCCACCATAGGTTAAAAAGTACTCAGCGGAGTGATTTGTCTGTTTCATATTTTATCTTTGTTGAAAATTTTTCATTTGCTTTTGCTTTGAAGTGCAGAGCAGCACCCTTTCACTCACCCACCTTTTCTGAAGGCAAAATGTAAATCACAAGCATTTCTTTTCTTTGCTAACAAACATTTATTCTGGGATTTTTATCACCTTTAGATAGAACTTTTTTAAAAGGTACAAATTAAATCAGACTGTTATGAGATTTCCCAGAGGAATTTTGCCTTCATTTACAGAGACAACGTTATACTTTTCTCCATTCTTTCACAGAATTAACAGAAAAATGGAAAATGGGGATGTCTGATTGCTAAATCACTAGCTGATGATCTAATTGATCCGTGGATGTTTTTGTGCTTGAAGATGTCTCGAGGCAGCATACTTATATGCGTATATATGTCTGTCTCTCTCCACACACCACATGTACAGATATAGAACCCTTTTGCCCCAAGAAATCTTTTACTTTAAAATAAAACCCTCAGTTTCTTTTCCACCAAAAGTTTTTGCAATTCCACACTAAAGATTATGAGGTACTTTTTCTGCAGAGCTCTGATCAGCAGATTTGATATATGGATTTAGATCAATTTTTTCTTATGGCAAATCTATATGTTATTCTACTTCTTCATTTGGTACTATTTGCTGAGTGGCTGTTACTTGGGAGCAAAGGTCAGTATCTTGCTGTTGGAGCAGCCGAGTAATCTTTTACTCCTCATAAGCGTAGTCAGAGATATTAAATCACAGTTGACGTACCTGAAGCACAGCAACTTCATCCATATTTTATCTGCTGTAAATTTAATACCACAGCACTTTTTAGGGTGATGTATTTATTAACTGGCTGGGGATGAGCAGTACAGAAATTCAGTTTGTTCAGGAAAATAAAATGAAGACACTCTGACAAGTTTATGAAGTAAGCACAATAGCTATTTATTACTTTTTAAACACGCAGTGCACCTAAATGTTTTTAGCAGTGTTTGCCCAAATAAATGAATAAAGCTTCCCAAATCATCTCTGTTTACTTTTCTTTTGAATTTTAATAAAGTTTTTGCTTTATTTTAAGAAGCACATGCTAGCTTCCTTCAGAATAAAATGCATTCTTTATGGAAATAAACATAGCTAAGTGTTCAGATAAGCTGGAGAGGGGCATTGTGGGAAGAGAAACAAATAATTCACAGCCCTTCTGTATATTAATCCCATCTTTTCCATTTTTGGTTCTAATTTATTTTGTTCTTTACATTCTACCACCACCAAAATAAATGAAGCCATGAATACAATAACTTTTTAAATGCAAGTACCCGCCTTCTACTGCCTTCTATTGCATTTGAATAGCACTTATTATTTTTACTGTTATTCTTTGCATTTCTCATAGTAAATAATTCACACAGCTTTTTCTTTCCTTGTGACCAAGATATGCTTACATTTTCATGCAATTGAAAAAAAATCATTCTAGATCTTTTCATCCTTCATTAACTGTGACTTCTATCTCTTTATAACATGGTAAAGAAAAATATTTAGATGTTAAAAAGCATGCTATACTGCCAAAAAAAGCAACTGTGACCTTAATGTTGTATGAAGTGTTTATGATTTTATTGGTGATCATTGAAACCTGATGACCAACACAGCCTGGGAAAACTCAGTTTTGGCTTACAACCACCCCAGCAACATGCCAAGAGCGGTACAGCGGGTTTGCAGACCACAGTTACATCAGAGGAATGGCACTGGCAGAACTCGAGGAACACCCCAACAGTCTGGTCAACCGTTTTGTTTTGTTTTGTTTTCTTCAGTGATAGAGGACTGTGTGTTTGTTCCTTGAACTCCAAAGGGACATCCTCTGCAAATCAAATGTCTTTGACTACATATGTGCTTTAGATGCCATTTCTGCACAGAGCTATTCTGTTTTTCTATGGTTGTTTATAAAAAGGATGAGTCAAGCAACTAAATGACTACAGCAGCTCTTTGCCACTCTTTTGGCTGCCGTATTTGTTTCCTTGGGACAGCCCATGAAAAAATAGCTACACAACACTGTGTAGCTTCTTGTTCTTTGCCTGCTGCATCATCAAAAATTTGATTATTCAGGTTCCTGAAGATAAGACACCAAACAATAAGACCTCTCTCTTTAACTCTGCCCATGCTGAGGTAGGTAATTAGGCAACTCCTGATTTGTGCCACAAAGACAAGAACAGAAAGAGAAATCCACAGGAAGGGATGCCTCAGACTGAATCTCCAATTTACCTAGGGAAGCCTGGAATACTTTTCATTTTTCTGCCTCCAGGTTTGTGCAAAAAAAGTCTCATCTGCATTCCTTTATGGAGATGACATTGTGTTGGTCTCCATCCCTTTCACAGATCCTCACTGCAGGGCCACCTCCTCACTCTTGCTGTTCGGTGCTTACTGAAATTTATTCCCAAAGGACCCTTATTATTAAACACCGTCTCTCACTCTCACTTTCCTTTTTCCTTTCCTTTCATCTTCCCTGACCCATTTCCCCCATTCTTGCATCCTCCCTAAATTTCTCACACGGTTTTCCCCCTCCTCTACCTCCCAGAGTAGAATTTGGCAGCATGTTGGCAGCACACTGAGGCCAACAAGAGAAGTGCCCTTTGGTTTCAAGGGGCTTTGGATTACCAGCTAAGCTTCCATGAGCACTTGTCCTCTCTGTTGTAAAGCTCCACATGAGTATTATGCTACAGAAAGCGTCACAGCAGAGGAGCTGGGTGGCTCCACAGGCTAGGAGCGGAAGGCTATAACCACATATTCATCTGCCAGTCAGAGAAGGGAAACCCTGGGGCAAAACTTGCACAAAATAAGCCCCTTTATTCAGACTGTGCAAAGGGGAGGAAAAACAGAAGAATTTTGCATTCGGGACTGACATACCAGCAAAGAGTGCTGGCACAGAATAATAATACACAATAATAATAGTAATAATATTTGTACATAATTTATCATTATATACTACAAACTCAGCTCAAATCCCAGTACCATGCTATTCTCTTCCAGCTCCATATCCTCCTCTTGCTATACTCTTTTTATTGGCTTACATGTGCTGTGGAAATTAGTTTTATTCTAATTTGGAGTCTTTGAGGAAAGGCTGAAAAATCATGTACTAGTCCATAGTCATTAAAAAACTCAAATGACAGTATTTCATCCTGCTTTTGAGGCTAAAATATTAGGCTTTGAAACATGAATCACAAAGCTTAGTTGAGGCTGTGAAGAAGCTTAGGATCATAGCTTTAGTTAAAAATAAGCTTTAATACATAAAGCTGAGGAAAAGGGAGCATAGAGAATACCTCAGAAGTCAAAGTACAGCTACTGAGCAGCTCTGAGTTTGTGTATACCATACTGCTCTGCTTTTAACCCAGACACTGTTGGGCTTCACTAAAGGTGAAGGCAGAGAACCAGGGATAGTTCAGAGGGAAGTGTTCGGTGGCATGTTAAGGAAACAGCGTGTAATAAGTCCTAAAGCGTTAACAGTTCGCAACATCTTTCAGCCTGTAGAACAAAAGATATATTTTTTCACAGACACCCCCCCCCCTTGCTTTTTTTCTCCTTTTTTTTTTTTTCCCCCCCTTCTTCTTTTTCCCCTGGCCTTGTAAAGCCCATATTGGCAAGCAAGAATGCAGGTTATAAAACATCTTCTGAGAGGTCCATACTGCAATAGCCCTTGCACTGTCCTAAGTTGCCAGTTGCTCTAAATCTTCTATAGTTTAAATGCAATCTAAAAACAAACCCCACAAGGACACACCAGCTTATGTATAGAGAAGAGAAAAAAAGGATTGAAAACACACCTTGAATCTTAGCTTAGGAAACTGCGCTATCAACCCTTCATCTCACAGGCCCAAGTCTCTGCTTGGCTCCAGACTGGTCCTGAGTTACCCATAACTTGCAGGACAATGGAGTTTGTTAGGGTCACCTGGTCTCTTTTTAGGGTTGTGTTTAAACAGCTCTGGCCCTCTTCTTGCTATTGGCCCTTGCAGGAGTTGTGTGGAAAGGCTGTTATGAGTCTGCACAAGGGAAAGCCATGAAGACTATGCTCTGAAGAACTGAATTTCAAAAGCTCAATTAATTCCTCTGAGGAAGCCTAAGGTAAAACAATAATCATCACCTTGTTCCTCTCCCACCTGTCGGAGCACAGGTTCCTGATTATCTGGCCGGCTGCAGGGAGAGGAGGTTATGCTGCTGCTTAGACCTCCTTCTCAGCCAGTGCCACTCAGCTCCTTATCGTAACAGCATGAAGCCACCTCATTCTAGGGCTGCATTTAAAAATAGTATCCATTTCTCTTTTTCTTTCTTTTTAAAGCAAACTTCTCTGATATACATTGATATTTAGAGCGTAGATCTAGGCAGCACAATTGTAATTTAGGGAGAATACCTGAGGTGCAATACTGACCATTTCTGCAATAGGCAGCAAATTGTTCATAAAATAGGTACCAGAAAAGCGGTGGTAAAAGAAGCATTTAAGTATCCAGCTTGCAGATCTCAATTCCATTTGCACTCTTCTGCTCCGAGTGAGGTCCTACAGGGAGGAGAAGGGGCTTAAAGGCACAGTCCTCAGACAATAGCACTCTCAGAATGGTTAATTATAGCACAAAGCCCTAAGAAACTTAAGTGGATTTTGCATGGCTTTATGGAAAGTGGAAACTATTCTCTTTGCCATTTGCCAAGCCACACACACATTACAGCATAGCAGCTAGAGTTTCAGAGCTTTTGCAAAACCAGGTTACACATCAATTTCATTATTTCACTTGCTATGTGAAAGTGCAATGTAAAAAGCTCTTGAAAAACACGACCACATCCAACATGTCCTGTATCGCAGACACTTGATATGGTCTCTGTAAACTTTTTCCTTGATGCCACATCATACTATGTTTTTAAAATCCACATCAGAGAGGGAAACAAAACTTCTGTGAAAAGCTTTCCAACTTCCCTCCTCAAGGGAAAACCTTCCCCAGCCATGCGCGCAAACACACTCCCAAGCGAAACAAGAAGGAAAATGACTATCTTGACCCACTGTCTCATATTAGTGCCCTTGCCAGCCACTAAGGTTATGCCTGTGGTCTTTCATCCAAAGGGGTGACCACAGAGGAGACTGTATATGTATTTGCATCTTGTTCTTTCTTTTTAGAGGTAAGTAAGAGACGTGGTGAAAATTAAGGTTCTGAGTATTATGGTTTCAAGATTTAAAGTGGAATGGAAGAGAGGGAAAAGAAGGCCAGAAAACTAATAGGTAGAGACATAGTTTATGGAGAGCCAGGGTGTTTTTAGGAAGGTCAGTGCTGCTGAATAAACCATGCAGCCTTCATTAATGAACTGCTAAAACTATTAAAGAGTTAGCCTGCTGTCATCCAAGAGACGTTACCAGAGGCCTTATTTCAGCTTAGATATGGGGGTAGCAGATGTATGTATGGATGAGGAAAATGCGGTGAAGAGACTAAAATCACTGTCCTGCAAAGACTTACACATGTGCTTAGCTTCATAAAATATAAGTAATACCACTGAAATCGTTTAGTCAAAAGGGCTACTCAGTGAATAAAGCTAAGCTCTGCATATGAAGCCTTTCAAAGCCATTGCTTAGGTGTGACAGGGCATCAGAGGAGGTATCTGGTTGAGAAGGAACCAACAGGGAATGCAGAAGCTAAACCACAAAATCTATCATTCAGGTTATATGTGGTTCACAGAAAGGCTGGGACCAAGACTGCTAGCAGACTGTGGGCACCCAAGGATTTGCTAACTAGATAGGCTTCTAATAGCTTCCAGAATAGACACAGGTTGCTGTATATGTAAATAGAACAGTTATTTTGGTTAAATAGAGCTTAACTGTTTCTGATACAGTCATTTATTTGTCAAGTCTGTTTTATGTTAATTTAATTATAAGAAAATTGAAAAGTGTGATACATAGCTAAGCCTTTAAGGCCGGTTAATCTATTTGGATTGTAACAAATATAATTTTTATTAGCTCAGCCTATTTGGATGGTAACGAGTCTAACCTTTCAGTAGACATTACAGACTCTGAATTATGGTCTATTTTATGTAAAACCAGCATTTAGTTCAATAAAAGGAAAGTTCTTTTATCTGTCGTGTTAAGGAATTGCTGTATTAATGAGGATGCAGTAGGCACTGTGACCATTTTCCAGAAGCAAGGGTGCCCTCCTTTCTGGATGTGCATGGAAAAGTGCCCAGGTAGGTCACAGGGACAATAGTAAGTCAGGATGTGGGGATTTTTTTTTTTCTTTTTCTGATAATGACCATAAGGAAAAATATTCATATGTGCATGAAGAAAAAAAAAAATCACTGTCCACAATAAAATCTTTCCCTGCACAATTGGGAGAAAAGAAAAATAAATCAAAACAAAACCCCTAACCAAATGAAATTCATCTGAAATAAACAAACTAAAGAAACCAAAGCCTCCAAGATAAACTGGCAAACAAATAATACAAATATCTGCAGACACTGCCTTAATTTCTAGGAAAAAATTGCGTGTTTGACGCAAACTCACTAATGGCTTTAGATCTCTTCAGATGAAAATGACCTCATTCTCACTCAGAGTTTTCACATTCTTAATAAGATGTAAAATGCCCTGCAAAAGTTGAGGTTCTTCTCACACTACCATTGTGCAACTTCTGGCTCCTTTTTAGAAGTGGAAATGAGGCTTTCTCTATATTTCAGAACACTTTTAAAAACTCAGATTCCTTAAACCTCCCCCCCCCCAAACCCCCCGAAACCATCTCAGAAAGTCCCAGTGGGGAAAAAAAACCCAACTTGTGAAACTTGTGAAAGTGCATGTTTTCACCAGGAGTTCTTGAAACCTAGTTGGGGTGTTGTGCTGAGCCTGAACAGCTGTAGCCTGAACAGCTATACTCATGAACCTTTTGTTGCCATGTTGGTGTGGAGAGAGTGAATGTTTTTATGTGTAAGAGGAACATACTTCTTTCATTTTACCATATTTCAAGCATCTATATAAAGATATTATACTGTATAAAGAAAATATTGTTTCTTAACAGGCACTTGAGTGTTCTTTGCATTTCTCATGACAAAGAGTATCAATGGGCTTGCTGAGTGTTGATCAACCGTTTATAACAGAACCCAGAACGCTGTCTTATCAATGTTAATGGAGAAATGTTAGGCCCATTATTACTGAAGATAAAACTTTCCAAATATGCTGATTTTTTTTTTCCACAGGCATTTTAAAAGGTTTAACTGAAAAATTAATAAAACATAGTTGTGTTCCACAATGCATCTTTTCAGTATGAAGGAGAAAGGAGCTCACATTTTTTATAGGGAGTTTTCACTTTTTCTTGCTATGTAAGCCTCAGTGACAGGTGTAAGAAATACCTAAGAAACTGTGGTAAAGAATAATTGATACCTGAAGTGACTTTTAAATTTTCTTAAATTCTGAAATTGTCAGGGGAACATGGGCCTCTTTGAGATAACCATTGGCATTCTAAAGATATGAATAATTTGGGTTTTCAAAAACTTAAGAGGGAGTGTTCATTTGATTGAATTTTAAGGACAATACAAATGCAAGAATTACTTGAGGGTGAAACAGTAAACATTAGTGTGCAGAAATGCTATTATATTTGAGCAGTTCTAATTCTGATACCCATATTTTTCATGGGAATAGTTACTTTTAAGAACGGATGGCCAAGAAGGTGTAGATTTTAGAAGGATAGTCCTGATGTGAAAATGACTTCTGAGGGACTCCTCCTTGGGTCGTGGAAACTGTGTTTGTATTTTTTTTATGTGTGTGTGTGCTTAGGAGGCAGGAAGAGAAGGTGGTGAAAATGATACTGAGATAGTGTAGATAAGTGCTGGAAAGGTTGTAGGGTGTCAGATGTCAGCAGCAGTGGAGAAGGAAAAGCTTAAATCTCAGAGACAATACATTTCCATAATTTATTTTCTTCTCAATGGCAGATTGGAGGAGCTGCATCCCTGTTTCCAAACATGCATGACTTTAGTAG
The DNA here is from genome assembly GCF_000699105.1 of Pygoscelis adeliae. Lineage (NCBI taxonomy): Eukaryota > Metazoa > Chordata > Aves > Sphenisciformes > Spheniscidae > Pygoscelis > Pygoscelis adeliae. The sequence continues at coordinate 1,845,494 of NW_008825016.1, read as the reverse complement.
TGCCCCACACAACTGATGCCCTCTAGCCCTACAGCTTCCTGGGGAAATAGAAAGCACAAGCCACTGAAGCCTCTCCCCACACTTCATGAAGATATCTCTGCAAAGCACCAACTTTCTCTGCCTCTTTTACTTTAAAACAAGCTGCAAGCTCTGCTCAGGGTACCGTTTAGTGAAAAACTTACATTGTTGAAGAAAATATTATAACACAGTAACAGACAATTTCTATCTGTGAATGGACTGTACTTATTTCTCCAGCCCTGCTCAGTACTTACAGATTAGGTTTGGGCTTTTGGTTTTGGGAACATGACATTTTCCTGACAAACTGCAGAGCTTTGCAGTGAGGTATTATTGCTTGGAACTTCGGAGAAGGCTTCTCTGCTCCTCCTTTCCTTTTTTATTACATTACTTGTAGTCTGAAATACTGTTTTGTTCTTTTTTCTTCATTTTTAATTCTATTAACATCATAAACACAGAGCCAAGTATGAAGTCTTTTATCACAATAGATATCTCCAACCAACGCGACACTATCAGAAGTTTCTTACCCTGCTCTCCACAAAACCTAAAGAGAAACTTCCATGAAAAGAATCACAATACTGTAAGTTTACATCCTACCTTACTATGAACAACTGTCTTATGTAAAGCAATATTTACACATGTAAGCAGTATGTACACATGTTAGGACGAGAGGAAATGGCCTCAAGTTGCACCAGGGGAGGTTTAGATTGGATGTGAGGAAAAATTTCTTTACTGAAAGAGTGGTTAAACATTGGAACAGGCTGCCCAGGGAAGTGGTTGAGTCACCATCCCTGGAGGTATTTTAAAGACGTGTAGATGAGGCGCTTAGGGACATGGTTTAGTGGGCATGGTGGTGTTGGGTTGACGGCTGGACTCGATGATCTTAGAGGTCTTTTCCAACCTTAGTGATTCTATGATTCTATGATTCTATGTCTTTCTTCAGGCTGTATAATGCCTCCCTCCTTCCTAAAGCACATATACAGTGACTGCAGTGTATTCAATACAGCTGTGCCACCATTAATTCTCCATGCCACCGTTAATTCTACATACAAACACTTGTACTGCCAGTATTTTCACAAGCCAATATTTGCTATTCAAATTTTCACAGGCTTTTATTTCCTTGGTATCAATCCCATTGAACATGGAACAGCCCCATCCCAGGAAAATTTTAGTTATGTCATTAATAGATAAGAAATCATTTAGCAAAGTAATTGTGCTGAAGCAGATAATTTATAATCCCAAATTTTATCTATAAAACCAAATTATTACCTTGGGGTAAGGAAAGTTAATTCACGGTTGTATGTTCTGTGGCAGGTTACCTCTCTGTCGGTTGGAGGGTACAGAACGAATTACGTCTCTGCTTACACTTCAGCGTATTTGTATGTGCTGGGGCCCAACATGTTCTTTGCAATGTTATGAAATGAACCATTTTTGCTACTTGAGGCAACCATAAAATTCAAGATCCAAGGCCACTGTTTGTCACTGAATGCCAGTGTGACACTTAAGTTCTCTATGTATGCAGGATTTTTAGTTTTGTATTACAGCACTGAGCTTCCAAATCTACCAGGTCTCTCTCCTCTCTCTGATTTCTGTTGAATAAACCATGCTGTTTGGGTGCCTGCTGTGGGGGTGGGGTGCACGAGCAGTACTATTTGCTGTTCATCTTAGAAACTCAGCTGGTACAGACTTCCTAATTAACATGTTCACAAAAGCTGGCTGCAGACATGTTGTCTGAGAATTACGGGTGGCTGATAGATATTCATGCAAGAGAAAGCAGCTATTAAAAAGAATATTGACTAATATTCATGCATGTTTGGGTGCAGGCAAGTGGACTTCTTCATTAGTAAGCCTTGCTTATTAACACAAAGGTCATCCTGAAAGAATTTGCTATGAAACCACAACCTGAAACTTTTTCTTGGATTTGGTTTTCCTTATGCCTTGTTCCCTCAGGACATGCCTACCCAAACCTTACTACTCTGTCTGTCATGATTTCTCTTTATTTCTCTTATATCTTAGTGGAATAATGAGCTGGCTTTGTTACTGAGTCAGCAAAAAACCCCGTTTGCGCTTTCCCAGCTAGATCAGGGTGAGGAATCTCAGGCAAACATCGCTAGAGGTAAGAAGAAACACAGTTGTGATTGTGATGATTGAAAAAAAGCATGTACTTTGATTCAGTGGTAGGCTTCCCACACAGAAAACTCCTCTTTTTGGTCATATCTGGAAGCCATCGTAAGACTTGGATGCTAAGATAAGAGGCACTAAAAAGGACAATAAATTATATAAATATTACTGTGGTTATTTTGTAACTTAGTATGCCATTTATATTTCTGAAGCAGAAATAGCAGACTTTTTTGTATTCAGTGCCACTTGTGCTCATTAAGTAGGTCCCTCAGACCCCTTGGTTGTAACACCTGGAATAAAGAATGAAGTAGGACAGACTAGGCACTGCAAATTTGTGATGTAAACACATAATTCTGGCAAGTTAAGAATATGTTTGTTTGTCTGTTGCACCAACACTCTTACACACACAGTGATGATGCTGACAAGCATGATACGTGTACATGTATCAAATGTCCAAAGGAAGAGACCATTATGGTCCATATGACCAGTAAACCTCTTCAGTTTCTAAACTGAAGTCTTTGAGGTAATGTTAAAGCAGATATCTAGAGATTTAACTGCAATGATTGCTGCATTCATCCATATATTGCTCACTTTCGTGGTCATCCTACAAGATGTACTAGGCAGGAAATCAATGAAAATTGTTGTATTGGATGACCCAATTGAGGACATAATATTCGCAGGCCAACCATAAATGATAGTAGTCCTAAAACAGAGGTGCTTGGGTCAGCCCCATTTCTGGTTTCAGACTGAAGACTCAGGCATATTCTTTTTTTCTTAATCTGTTTATGAGCATGAGCTTAATTTACAAATGAGAAGTGTAAAATACATAACCATTTTAAAACAAAATCTGAATACATTATAAAACCTTTGTAGAGTGGAGGTAGGACCTCAAAACATCAAGAGGGGCTAAAGCACCTAGCACCAAATTTATTCTGGTGCCTTAAACAGGAATGAAGTATCACACTGTTTTCCATCAGGTAGACACGTATGGAAGCCAAATCTTCATGGGTATATTCACCGGTACGAAGATGTCAAATAGGAAGACCTGCCACAAAAGAAATGATTCTGACCCAAGATGAAGTGGAAACCTGTCTGAGATGTGGAAACATTCATCTTGCAGACTAAGAGGTGCAAATATATATGCTTGCTCAACAGAAAGAGTTGTTCATGTTATGACTACGACAGGGAACTTGTAATTAAAAGTCTTCCAAGTTTCTTAAGTCTGTGCCAGGTGTCTGGCCTCCGCCCTTCTTTGATTAACAGAAAGTGCTACTTTGAGCACTACTTGAGGTAGAAGAGAACAGTGGAGAACTACGATCAACTTTTGTCTTTTCTAGCATGTGCAAGCTCTGCCACTGCAGGCCACCGCAGGCTCGGGAAGGAGAGATATAATCCCTGGAGACAGGCAGCACAGGAGACCTGGGACAAAATTCATAAGTTGTGTGGATCAGTGGACTGGATAAGCCTTGAGAGGCAATGCTGATACCCACTGGTCTAAGGCAATCTGCTGCCTGGGTCAAAGGAGTGGCTGGTGAAAGGAGGATTTCAATTCAACTCACACTGGGGTCTCGAACACCTGAGGTCAGAATTTGTGGCATCAAAAAGCTCAGCACTAACATAGCATTGTTTTGATGATTCCTGCTTTTGGTACGAAGCCCGGGAAATCAAGAGCAAAGGAGCACAATAATTTCTGTATGTTTCTTGGTACAAGGAACTGGCTGGTCTCTTTCTAGGGATTGAAGAAGAAGGTCTGGTAGATGCTGCAGTTGGTTCAGTGTTTCCTTGGCAACATGTGTTGTGCAGTCATTGTGGAGTAAGACAGTTCATCCTTTCAAATGGAGACTTTCAGACCATGAGTGGTATCTTGGGGAATTACAGCAAGGAAAACCTCCTTTACTGGGGCTAATATAGACATTGTGGCAGACCCGGCTAGAAGGTGGCATGTGATAATGTATGAGCCTTGTCTACCAGCACACTGATTAAAAGCCTCATGATTGTCACTTTGGTAACAAAAATCTTGTGTCTAAATCTGCCAAAGAGGGCTAGATGACAAGAAGAAGTCTCCCAGCCATCACAAGACTGAGAGATGGTGTGATAGCCTGGTGTATGATAGACATAGGGATGCTGAGAACCTGTCTACCTGCCCTTGTTGTCTCAAGGGGTATTTGGAGGCATTCAGTGGAAAACAAATCAAAATCAAATCTCAGGTTGGGGGGGTAGGTAGTTATCTGAGCTCAAGAACTCCTGGTTCTAGCTCTTTAGATAATTTCTTTACTGAAAGAGTGGTTAAACATTGGAACAGGCTGCCCAGGGAAGTGGTTGAGTCACCATCCCTGGAAGTATTTAAAAGATATGTAGATGAGGCACTTAGGGACATGGTTTAGTGGGCATGGTGGTGTTGGGTTGACGGCTGGACTCGATGATCTTAGAGGTCTTTTCCAAACTTCATGATTCTATGATTCTGGCAGCTACAAAACACGGGACGCTGGTGAGCTTGCTCAGGCAAAAGGACTGGTGCTAAGTAGGTATTTGATGAACTCTGCAGAGATTTATTCCATTCCAGAGCCAAGCGGAACAATTTCAGATGCATGTTGTGGAGCTTAAAAGTGTCTTCAGGGATGATGCCAGTGTCCTACTGCTGTGGCAAACTTCTCCAGTCAGCATGGCTGTATGGCTTGGCTTAGATGACCGTATTGACTATCACCCTTTCTAGCCCCAGAAATTTATGCCTGTCAGACACTCATCTCTTCTTAAAATAGGCTAGGGATTTTTAAGTTGCCATAGTCAGAAGAACTCTGTGTTATTTAGCAGTTCTGGAGGTGAGACCACTGCTCTCAGCAGGAGTGGGAAGCTGCTCTGCTCCCAGATAGGCAAAACAGCTCTGCTCCCAGATGGTGACTCTTAGAAGTGGAAAAAATTAAGACCCCCCCAAAGCTGAGCAGAGCACCCAAGGTGATTCTCACCGAAGTACAGAAGTTATGTGAAGCACTTGTGGGAAAGACCAGAAAAAAACCCCCAAAACCTTACTGAGGCCCAGGGAAGGATATGGGGGTGAGTTCTAGTAATGAGCCTATAAAAAGAAAGGAGTGAAATGCATCAAGGATTTTGCAAATGTGCTTCTTTCAGGAGTTTAGTGTTGATATAGTTGAAATACTACTCTGAAAGTGAAATTTTTTGAGGATTCAGCTGTTTGGAAGCTGTTACGAAGTTTGTTCGACCCTATCTTTAAGACAGCTTGTGACATTCCTTCTGGAAAAAATCTAGATGAAACAGAGATCTTCAATGCAATGGTTATGAGGAACCGTATAAGGCATATGGTGGGGAGGGGTTGAGGGCTTGTGTCAGTCACTTGAAGAAGAATGAAAACAGCCAACGACAAAGCACTGGAAACAGTAATTTAAAGAGGGATCAGAATATAATATTGGAAGAATTGAGTGAACTAGAAAAGAAGGGATGAGGTATAATTGTACAAATTGCAAAGTCACGTATTTCAGGTCTAATAACAAGAATCTCTGTTATAGGCTGACAATTCATCATTTTGAAATGACAGAAAAGGGGAATACCTAGGATATATCAGTTGATCACAGCAAGTTTGTGAACTTCAGATTGATTTGGCCGTGAAAAGTACAAACCTAATCCTCAAATATGTCACATGGGGTATTTTCGGTCAGGATTGAGAAGTATTAATGTTTCTGTACAGTTGAGACTTCATCTGAAAAACTGCATACAGCTTGGTTCACTTGTGTTCAGCAAAGATGAACACATTTGGATGTTCAGAAGAATGGAAGACATACTTTTGACAGGAGACCTGCAGAGGCTTAGCTTTGCAAAGCAAGGTCTAACGGAGAATATGTTTTTGTTTTATAAATAATGGTCAGTATAGGTTTAAGAACATAAAGGGAAAATGCTACTTAAACAAAGAGAACAGTATATGCACAAAAAGAAAATTGTATAAGATGGCCATGAATATATAAAGACTGCAAAATGAGAAGGCAGTTTGTAACAGCTGGGAAGAGAAGCAAGCAGAGGAAGAGGCTTAGATGCTTACAATTCTCTAGGACGGAGGTATGTTTCTCATTCAAAGCTAGTGTGGCATTGCATTTTGCCATGAAGTGTGTTACATATCTTGTAAATTAGAAGAGTTGTTTAAAAAAATACATAGTGAAATTAAAAGCACTTTTGGAAGTATATCAAATAAATTTAATTTGAAAGAATGTCCAAATAATAAGTCAATTTTCAAAACTGGTCTACGCTTTTCATAAAGAGTTCAAACCTGCACTTCAAGTGCAAAGTGAATGCTAGCTAGGTAGCAACAAACAGGTGCTGAGCTACAAACAGTACCTTTAGAAAAGAAAGTAAACACTTAAATTATATCACCAGCATTTTAATCTAGTGTGGAAATTTTGAATATGGTTCATCTATGTGTATAAATTGAAACTGGCGAAAATCCATAGGAAAACATAGGTAGACACACGCTTCTAGTGTACATTTAGATACATATATGTTTGAATACTTATGAAAAAACTTGAGAATAGAATAAAACCCCCAGGTCTGTATACACCTGCATATTTAAACTGATTGCTTGACACAGGGTATGGTATTTCCTTGCAGCTGTACCACATAAGCAAAACAATGAAGAATACTAATAATGAAATAAATAGCAGATACAGTATAAAGTAGATTTTTCTTTTTGGGACCCTCATTTATACTAGATAATTTGCAATTAATACTTTATGAAAATTGCCTGTTTTGTATGCATGAGCAGACAAAAAGCTTCCTAAGAGCATCATTGTTTCCTTAACGAAAGATACAATGCCAGTGACGTTATCAGTATTATACACTTGAACCACGGTTGGTAGAGATGACATCTTCTATAGTGTGCTGTCGTGCATTTAGGACTAAATCTTATTGCAGCAAGTGGATGTTTTGCAACTGAATTCAAAAGGATACAGATTTGGCCCTCATTACTTGCCTCCATTTCTCCATCTAATTAAAGCATTTGAATGCTGACAGGTCACTGGAATGAATGCCCAATTAATTACTGATTTGTTCATCATAGTCACAGCCTGAATGCTATGAGTTTATACAGTTTAGAGCTGTGCTCTAAATAATCAGACATTTTTGCATGGCACAAAAGAAAAGACCAAATACATGAATTTTAAAAAGTATGTTAAATTTGTACATTCAATATGTATTGGGGTTATCAGAGGAGCTTTTCCTATTGCATATGCCACATACATATGTGTTAAATACAAAGTGCGTACTGTACAGTACGTTGACTTTTCTGCCAGTTAAATTAACAAATATGCAAATTATAAAGGATGTCAGAGCACTAAAGAAACATCTGGTAACCAAAGTAAAAAGTAATGATAATGATGACAAATAAGGAAAGACAAAAGTAAGTATTGTTTAAGGTGGATTTTCACCCAGCTGTGCGTTACTATAAAGGAGTTATGAAAGAAGGCTACCCTATTAGCTGACAATCTCAAACAGGTTCAGAAAGCAATTTTTAAGTGTCGAAAGTAATTCTTGTGACAATGTGTTTTCCTCATTTCTGTTATTTGGAAGCCCTTTATGAACACACCTTCTCATCAGGAGAGCAAGGTGCTGGAAGGAAAATCGATTTTGTGGAGGATTTCAGCATTTTGAAATGTGGTTTTGTTCCTATTAGGAACAACTGCCAGAAAACAAGCCAACAAGGAGATTCTTTGCAAGGCAACTCTTACCCCAAGGCTGTCCTCCTAGAGGTCTCACTAACAGCATGAACAGGAAAGCTCTGAGGTCCCTGAAGCAATCTGCTTGAAGAGCTGCCCTGTATCACAGACTCTGAGCAGCCAACATCTCCCATCACATGGCAGATGACCTTGCAGATGAGAAGGAGGACAGCAAGGGTCCCCTGGAATCATTCCAGCCACCTCACATTGTTGGGTTTCACTGACTCAAATGCAATTCAAAGTATACACTACCCAGGTTAGCAGAAACAACCCTTCAGCTGGCATCATGACAGGCACAGCTTACAATCACTTAGGAGTTTCGTTTGCAGGTTTATTTGTATGGTGAATCAATGTCAAGATGCCTTTAGATATTTATACATGTAACGATTTTGTTACCCTTATTACACAACGTCAAGACGTTGACTACTATGAGCAGTATGTGCGTGAATGCAACACTGACCTTGGTGCTTGTTCTGCAGATTGGAAGTCAACAATCACCATTTAGAAGTAGAAATTGGATAAACCCTGTGGCTAAATGATTATAACAGTCCAGCTTTTTCATTTTAGCATTAACTTTAACTTCAGCATTGACAGCAAAACATTCTTTGTGTCTTCTTAGTGACTTTCACTTGCTATAACAATATAACAAGCTAACCGCCAATAACGGTGTATTATGTATGGATGTGCATATTATCACCTTCCCATCTCCCCCTCTCATGCCCTTACTTTTCAAGGAAGTTTAATTATCATTCAGTGAAACCTTGCTCTGGAATAAAAGCTGTCTAAACTTTCTCTCAGGCAGCCTGTGTGGTCAGTCCCTGCATGTAAAAACATGGCAATGATTTGGGTGTCATTCAAAATACCTTCCCTGTTCTTTCACTCTCCATAATATCCATCACCTTATGCATGGTCCTTCTAATCAGATTCCCTGTGGTTCTATCATTTACAGTCAGTATGAAGGTAATGCTAACTCATCTCCAGCAATCCCTGACAATTAAATCTTTTATCTCGTGTGATGAATGGCCTCATTTTTCTTCCTTATGTCCCAAGGAAAAATATATAGTGCCTGAGATGCTGCTTGCAGAAATGGCTTGGAGTAGTTTGCAGTCCTCCAAAAGATCTAACAACATTTGATACAGTACATCTTAAAATAAAATGCAAAATATTACCTTATCCATGCTGAAGAGGACAAATGAAATTAAGTACACGATGTATATGGTGGAGAATTTCTTTCAGCCATATGCATTCATTGTCTAAATAGTGTGTGAGGGCTGTGAGAACTTAACTACGTTATAGTTATGACTAACAGTTGAGTAATAAAAACATCCTGAGATGGAGTGAAATGTAGGCAGGTTGACTCTTGGTATTCCTGTAGCTTTTAGAGCATGTACATACACTTTCCCCTCTTTTCCCACTACTTCTGAAGGTAAGAAACAAAGCAAGCATCAAATTCCAACATGGGTCAGAGACCTCAACTATTATGTAGGTAGTTTCATTATGTAAATTTGTGTAAATCAAGACTATAACACTTCTGTGGCTCCTAGTTCCCCGGTATTTCTGAAATGGTCCAACGTGGACAAAGCACCAAGATGAACAAAGAGTGATTTCCCATGGCTGTATGACTTACTAATAGCTAATATGGGTTTTAGAAATGGTAGAAGACCTTGTTATTACTCCAGTGTTCCCAAAGTGTCTATGTCCTTTATGAAATGTTTTTTCTTTCATCTCCAGGTACAAGGGATACAGTTTCCTCTAGATAGTAAAAAAAGTTGCAGGTCAGACCTAAGAAACAAATGCAGATTTTGAAGTACCCTCCCTCAAACAAGACCTTTAGTAGTTTCTCTGTTCATGAACACGTCAGGAAGTTTGGATAGTAGTAGAGCAACACTATAACATTTATTACACTTTAGTAAAATAGCAGTTTTAGCTTAAGTCTTTCTAAATAAAGATCTTTTTCAACTGTGAAAATATGGATTGGATGGGTGACATATTGGATGGGTGACATATACTCACTTTCTATCTTTGCCCAAAAGTTATAGTGAATATGGAACATTTAAAGTTTCAATCAAGTCTGCTTAATATCCTCTAAAATCATTCTTCCTTCTTGCTCAACCCAGCATTAGAAGAGCAAGTATCTAGGTACTATGGAAGACTCTTCAAACAGAATTGCAAAAGGAACCTTACAAAAAATAAAGAAAAAAATCCTGGTTTTGCCTCATTTGCCAACCAGTTTTACAGGCTCAGTAAATTCAGAAACTTTGGAAACGTCTCAGCTACTCTTCCCAAATGTCGAGCTACTTATCCAAATTTTTTGGTTTGTTCATGTTAAATGTGAAACAGACATTTCCTCCATCTCCATTTATAAATCTGTAATCACTCTATGTTATTTGTTAATACTGTAACCACTTCTTTATTATACCTGGAGTAGTAGAGTAGTCTATGTCTAAGTACACATAAGTATTACTATTACAAAAGTACAATACACAGAATATTCCAAAAACATTCAATAATTTTTTATACTCAAGGAACAGCAGTGGTGAAAACATTTTAGGATCCATAAGGAACAGGAGTATGGAAAATATTACTGTGTATTTATATAAATCAGTGATATAGCTTCAAATTAATACTGTATTCAGTGTTAGGAATTCTGGCTTTAAATAAGGAAAACAAGAAGGAAAATGAAAACAATCTGAATAGTGACAGAATGTGAAGAAGGATAATACATACAGGTAGTATCTGCCTTGTAGAAGAGGAACCATCTAAAAAATACACAAAATAATGAACGGTATACATGGGACAGGAAACTTCTATTTACCCTCTTTGATCATAGTACAAAGAAGAAGGAGATATTCAATGAAACTTAAAAATTACAATACCAGGCTGTTAAAAAGGTCTCCTTTTCAACACAAGGTACTATCAGTTTGGGAACCTGATTATCATGAGGTATTACTGAAAAGTTCAGAATGAAAGTTCTACATATTGAAAATTAAGAAAAGGGAAATGGAAACGAACTGGATTCCTTAAGCATCACATAAACAACTTTTTGGCAAATGGGCCTTAAAAGGAAATACTTGTCTTGGGAAGGATTTTCCCATATTTGCTTATTGTAGGCAGTATTCCTGCAGCTTCTTTAAAGCCAACTACTAAAACCAATAAGTGAAAAGATCTTGTTTTAGTTTTTTTCCAATATGATAATTCCTGTGAACCCTTATTTCCTTAGTGTATTGAATCTTTCCAATGTTGGTGGATTTTACTCAAAATCTGACTAAAATGATGCAACACTTGCTCATTAAAATATGAGAAAAATTGACTCAGCTTTCATGAAATGAGGATGGGAAAAATACACTTTCTTCTTGGAAACAACTGCCATATGATTTACCAGTTCTAAAGCAAGGGAAAAAACCTGGAACTAGATGGAAACTGGTTGATTTCATTGACTTGTAGCTGCTTCAAAACAGCACTTGATTCAGTGCTGTACCCTTCACATAGGAGTTCCCTGAAGATCACATACCACCCCCCCAAAAAAAAGGCTGTTTGTATCTATGCAAAATTGACTCCAGCAGGAGTCCATGCTTATTTTCTAAAATTTTGAGTGTGAATTCTTGTGAGCTAGTGAATATTTACAGGTAGCAGAGAAGCAATGGTGGACAGAGAGAAATTAAGATTTCTATTCATTACTGATTTTGTAGACTGTTACTTCTTGAATGTGACATTTTTCTGTTGGAGTTGTACTCATTAATGTAAATTAATTTATACATACTTAGAGGTACAACCATTTAACCATTCATATCTTCCATATGTATCTATACCGAATGAGCTCATAGGACAGCAGAAGTCATGGAAGGCAGTCTAACTAGCCTGAAGTATATATGCCAAAATGTTGAAAGGACACGAGATGCAGTGTTCCTCCTGACAAACTGGACAGTACTTTCAGAAATTATTTACTTTTGGTTTTTCCTATTGATATTACTCTGATAATCACAGACTTCTCTATCATAGTCACAGAAATCATTGAAAAGTTTCTCCCATTTCACAGGATCTCAGAATCAAAATAATTGAGGTTGGAAGGGAGGTCTCTTGTCCAACCTGCTGCTCAAAGCAGGGTCAGTATTGAGATTGGACCAAGCTGCACAATTGGCCTTAACAACCTCCAAGGGTGGAGACTGTACAACCTCTCTGGCTAAACTGCTCCACTGCCCGACTGTCCTCATGGGGAAAAAAGTTCCTCCTTATACCTAGTCTGAACCTCTTTTTTAACTTGTGCCTTCTGTCTCTTGTCCTCCCACCATGCACTGTTGTGGAGATTCTGGCTCTGTCTCCTTGATGTCCCTTTTCTCGGTATGGGAATATTGCTGTGAGGTCTGCTGAGACCATCTCATCCGGCTGGACAAGCCCAGCTCCTTCATTGTTTCCCTGTTTGACAGTCCTCCAGCCACAAACCATGTTGTCCAGGGCGCACTGCAGGCTTGTGTGCAGCTCACTGCCCACCAAGACCTGCAGGGACTTTTCCACAGAGCTGCTTCCTAGCCTGTCCATTCCCAGCCTGTGTGGCTGCCCTGGGCTTTTCCTTCCCAGGTGCAGGACTTGGCAGTTGTCCCTGTTGAATTTTGTGTGGTTCCTGTTGCCTGCCTACTTAACTCTGAATGGCAGCCCTGCCCTTGAGCAACTGGTTCTCCCAACTTAGTCTAATCAGGTCAGCGATAAAGATGTTAAACAGAACAGGTCCTAGTTTACATCCCTAGTTTACATCCCTGCAGTACTCCACTTGTTACCAGCCTCCAGGTGGACTAGAAGTAGATGACCAGTTAAGCACTACCGTCTAAGCCCAGCCATCCACCCAGTTTTTCACTTGTCTAGTTACCCACACATCCAGATCATAGTGTCCAAACTCAGACACAAAAGTATAGTGGAACACCATGTCAGAAACCTTGCTAAAGGCGAGGTAAATAATATCCATGCCTTTCCCTTCATACACAAAGCCAATCATTTAATGAGAGAAGGCAATCATGTTGGTCAGGCATGATTTACTCTTGATAAATCCATGCTGGCTGTTCCCAGTCACTTTATTCTCTTTTGTCAGTCCAAGAGGACCTACTCCATGATTTCCCAGGGACTGAAGTGAGGCTGGCTGGCCTGTTGTTCCCTGTTTCCTTATGGTCTTTTTTAAAGATGAGCACATCTGCCTTTCTCCAATGATCGAGGACCTCCCTAGTCTCTACTGCCTTTCAGAGATGAGAGAGATCAGCCTAGCAAGGACACCACCAGTTCTCCCAGCACCCATGGAGGCAGCCTGTTTGGCCCCATAGACTTGTACAGGTAGAGTTCCCTCAAGCTCCCTTGAGTTTCCCGAGTTGACCCCCATTGGCTGCTGGTCCTTCTGCTCCTCCCTGAACCCTGCTTCCAACACAGAAAGCTGGAAGACCTAGCTGGTGAAGGCTAGGGCAAAGAAGGCATCAGTACCTCAGCCTTGTTTGTGTTTGCTGTTACTAATTCACACACATACACCTCCCCCCCAACCCCACCACTTCC
>NW_008825016.1:1820888-1832101 GCF_000699105.1 Pygoscelis adeliae | reverse complement strand
CTGCAACAGTCCCACATATTTCTTGTTCAACCTTGGAATACTAATGTAGTGGTAGAAGTGGTAGAAGATTTTCTTGTTATCACAGGATCACAGAATGGTTGAGGTTGGAAGGAACCTCTGGGGGTCATCTCATCCAACTGCCCCTGCTCAAGCAGGGTCATCTACTGCAAGGATAGAGATGCCACAACTTCTCTGGGCGACCTGTTTCAGTGCTCAGTCACCCTCACAGTAAAATAGCGTTTCCTGATGTTCAGACGGAGCCTCCTGTGTTTCAGTTTGTGCCCATTGCCTTTTGTCCTGTCACTGGCTACCACTTAAAAAAGCCTTCTCCATCTTCTTCACACCCTCCCTTCAGGTATTTATATACATGGATGAGATCCTTCCTGAGCTTTCTCTTCTCCAGGTTGAACAGTCCCAGCTCTCTCAGCCTCTCCTCATATGAAAAATGCTCCATTCCCTTAATCACCTTAGTGGTCCTTCGTTGGACTCTCTTCAGCATGTCCATGACTCGTACTGGGGAGTCCAGAGTTGAACCCAGCACTCCAGGTGTGGCCTCACCAGTGCTGAGTAGAGGGGAAGGATCACCTCCCTTGACCTGCTGGCCATACTTTAGCTAATGCACCCTGGGATATCATACAATTTAAGACCCTTGCAGGCATCAACTTTAAGTGAGCTTTGGCTTTCCTAACACCATCACTACATGCCCAAAGTTTATCAATTCCTCTTTCGTAGCCTGTCCCTGCTTCCACCTCCTATATTTTACTTTTTTACACTGAAGCTCAGTCATGTGTTCCCTGTTTAGCCAGTCTAGTTTCCCGATATGTCTACTTATTTTCCTGAGTATCATGATGACCCATAATTGTGGTTGGAGGAGGTTGTCTTCAAAGGCCTGTCAGATTTCCAGAGCTTCTTCACCCTTCAGAAGTGCCTCCCATGTGATCCCACCTTTCTGTTCCCTGAATGAGGTGCATTCTGCTTTTCTGAAGTCCAGGGTCTATATTCTGCTACTCTCCTTCCTTGCTTACCTTAGAATCTCGGGCCCCACAATTTCATGGTCACTACAGTCAAGGCTGCTGTTGATTGTCATGTCCCCAGGAAGTTCTTCTTTGGGTGTGAAGAGCAGATCTAGCTGAGATTTAAAAGATCCAGTCATGACCTGTGACTGGAATACTCCTGACATTATATGTTACAATCTTATATGCATACCAATAAGCTGGTATTCCCAAAATTCCCGAGACAAGCCCAGTCTTCTCACTGGGAGAAGAGTAGGGGCTGGCATGAAAATACCCTAATGCTAATATCACTGGAAATTCACACCCTCCTTTACTTCTGCCCCATGTTAAAAATACACAGAAAAATGCCAAATGAAAAAATTAAATGGGGATTTACTTGATTCTTAAGATCATTTTGATTCTCATAAACATTTTTTTTTCTTGCATGTATAGTCTTAGGAAAAAAGTCTAGGAAAGCTTAGGAAAACTTTTGCATCCACTGACATTCTAGTTGAAGTTAGAGTAAATCAGTATTATTTTGAGACCATTTTTTTTTCTGACTAATTTTCTTACTTCTCAGCAGGTGAAACCTACTGCCAGTTAGAGACTTACAGTGTTCAGCATCTATTCTGATGCAAACTGAAAAAGGCAAGTCTCTTGCTGGCTGGGGACAATGAAGTCATTAATCAAAATCACTCTCCATCTTCACTGATGATGGAAAAAAAAAGGTCTGTCTACTATCAGGGTGCAAAACTAAACTAGAATCATTGGGCTATGACTTCAGAAAAGAAGGTAATATGGAACAAGTTCTAGGGAAAATGACAGGAAGGGAAGCACATCTCCGAACCTCAGGATCCTGGGACTGACCTTTGGGTTTCATGGTAATTTAAAGTAGCTTCAAAGCTACCTTGAGGTATTGTTGATTCTTAAGAGCCACAAGAAGTCCTTCAGATGGTAGGCAATACCTGAGGCACAGAAATTTACAGTAAGTTCCCCTCCAGTAGTCATACCATCCAAACATCTTTGAAGTGGAACTTGCAGTGATGGAAAGGGAAAAAGCCATTACTACAGGATTTCTGTACGTCAGAGAAATCCTCAAAGAGATGCCTAAGCTGACTTTAAGGCTGCTTTGTACTGCTACTATTGCAGAACAGGATGAATTCCCCCATGGATCTGTCTTACAATTATTCTGAGGAGATAATCTTGAATTCTTCAAAATGTTTTAACAGGGGAATATCCTAAAAGGCATGTGCAATTCTACACACGTTATTGGTCTAGTACTATTGGTCTAGGACTGGTCAATGGGATCTTACACCTGAATATCTTGGAAAGTGCCACTGAGACTGATAGGTAGCAATTAATAGCCAGTAACTGAGACTTTCCTCAGAATATCCCTATCCATAGCAGGAATCATCTGCATGCAAGTAACATAAGTAAGAAGGAAAACTAATAAAGAGGTTTAGACACATTACCCCTTCTTCCCCTGTCACCTCTCTGACTTAAACCAATATTCTTAAAGGTTTACATGTAAGTCAAAAGACTGGGTGAGGTTTTTTGTCACATTTTTTATCTGCTGGCCAGTTGTAAATAGGAGACCTGGAGTAATACGAAGCTTGCTGGACAGCCTCATGAACTTTTGCAGAACTTAAGCTTTATTTGATTAAACAAACAAACAAACAAACAAACAACTCCTTTCTAATCTCCAGAAAGCAAAGTCTTCCAAAAAACCTGTGGATTGACAGGTTGCTGAGAAGTTATTTCACCACAGTTTTAGCCCTGAAGTATGACGACAGTATTAATGCTAATGCTGTGAATTATTTCAGGGCTAATTCCTTTAATGGGGGCTTGGGTAGGGGGTGAAATGACTAAAATATATGAAGTCTTTTACAGTATTGCTGGAAAAAGACCCTATCTATACTTTTCAGGCTATATTCTGATTCATGTATAAATGGTTAATTCATAAAGTGATATATGTCTTATCAAACAACAAAATAACATGCTCAGTTTGACAAGGCCAAAGGAAAAAATGACAAATACGTACATGAAACCAGGAGCATTCTCCAAAAGGGCAGTAAATTCTCAGTGGATTACTCCATAGCAGAGCTATACCAAAACAAAAACAATGCATCAAATACAGTTTTGGGGACAAGTTCTGAAATGCACTGATCTCACTGAAGCCACTGGGGTATGCAAGGGCCCACCGCCTCTTAAGATCTGGCCTTGAATTTCAAATCAAGTCTTTTATTTTACTTGCAAGTGCTAATGCTAAAACCCAAGCAAACAGGAAAATGATGTTTCAGTCCCTCCGGCTTTTCTTAAAGAGATTACCTCAGGCTTGACACTTTTATCCTTGGGATAGGATACCAGGGCCTATAAGAAAAGTTAAATCTGATCCAAAATACTCGATAAATTGAAAAGGCAAATTATGAACACAATAGTTTAGGTGATTATTAATGACACCTCTGAAAATAAGCATGTCAAGCAAGGGCTAAATGGTCATGTCTCCTCTATGTCCTTTAGGTCAGGACTTTAATCTATGGTTTAAGGATCACACCAAAGGATTTAACTAGCTGAAAATGCATGTTGCTTTAAACTGTACCTCTCTTAATCTGCAGCCTATGATTTTTTGACTCATTGATGATTTGATCTTTTTAAAAGTATATTAACTATATTGTTCTCATGTTTTCTCATGGCTAGTCTGCATTTGGTTTCTGCTTTTTTGTTTCCTGCAAATGTACTTTCTTACATATGCTATCTTCTTCTTTGAATAAAAGAGCATTCAAAAAGATATGAGAAATTGATGAGAAATAATATGGCTATTGATTTTGTATAATATACAAGTGCTTCCCCAAGTTAATCAGGGTAGTAAAAACAAAGTTCATCTGTGAAGAACTGCAGAAGGATCCTACAAGATTGAGTGATAATACTGAAGATGAATTTCAGAGCAGAAGAATTAGAAGTGATACACTTGGGATTAACCAAACAGAACTTTATGCATGCAGTGTTAGGTGCTGAACTGGCTATTACTACCCAGCAATGAGGTCCTGGAGTTATAATAGTGAAAATGTCAGCTCAGTGCCCAGTTGTGATCAAAAAAGGAAACTGAATGTTAGGATCTATGAGGAGAGCAATACAGAAACAATCCAGGGAACATCATTATGCAGCTAGGTAATTCTATGGTGCACCTGCATCTTGAATAGTGTGTGTATTTCTGGACCCTCCACCTCAACAAAGACGTAGCTGTACAGCAAAGCTGTAAAAGGTTCAGAGAAAGGTGATAAGAATGACCAAAGTTATGGAACAGCTTCTATACGAGGAATGATTAATTAGCCTGGCATTCTTCAGCCTGGAAAGGAATTACCTGGTTGGGGGATACTACAACAGTTGATAAAATAATGAGTGACAGGAAGTGAGCAACTAGGGAATGATCCTTCATTGTGTTTTCAAATAAGAACTAGGAGGCATTAACCGAAATAAGCAGATAGCAGGTTCACAATGCCAAAATGAGATGGTTCTTTAGGCTGTATACAGTTCACCTGGGAAACTACTTGCAAGATTCCTGAATTCCAGAAGTTTTACATGGGTTTAAAAAGCAACAGCAACATGCATAGAAGATGAATCCATAATAGATTTTCAAACAGAATGATCCCACCTTTGAGCTACAAACTGTTGGTATGCAAGGGTATTCTCAGGAAGTGTCAGTCTATGTGCTGTTCTAATATCCATCCTTGGCTGCCATGACCTTTGTGAAGGATATCAAGGGTATTAGGACAGATGGCTTTTGGCTGGACACAGTAGAGACATGTTAACATTTTAAAGAATTAATGCATGGATGTAAATGATAGTAGAAATATATTTTGACAGCATTTTAGAGCTGTGTTTTGAACATCAGTTGCCCTAAAACTTTCTAGTCATGCTGCTAATGATCCTTTGACAGCAAGGTTAA
Organism: Pygoscelis adeliae; assembly: GCF_000699105.1. Classification (NCBI taxonomy): domain Eukaryota; kingdom Metazoa; phylum Chordata; class Aves; order Sphenisciformes; family Spheniscidae; genus Pygoscelis; species Pygoscelis adeliae. The sequence goes on along the minus strand of NW_008825016.1, from coordinate 1,827,163 downwards.
ATGACCAATTTAGTCATGCCTTTGCTTCCTAGCCAATTTTTGATCCACTAAAAGGCTTATCTCTCACTACCTGGTTACCAAGTTTACTTAATATCTTCTCATAGAGTGACTTTATCAAAAGCCTTCTGAAAGGCTAAACTCATTGCATCAAAAAAAATCCTCTCTACACAGCATTTCATTAACTAGCATAAATAAATTCATTGTTTTAAAAAGAGAAGTCAGCAGTAATTCACTACTTTAATTGGCAAAAACTATTCCAAACAAAGATTAATGTCAGGGGTTTGTCATAATTCAAGTTTATACAATCTTTCTCTCTTTTGAATGTTTCCTCTTCTAAGTTCAGCAAGGGCATCCTAGCCATCATTGCTTGCTTCTTCAGATACAAGTAGAGCAGGTCTTCCTTGTACCAGCTTGTATGAAAGCTGTGTGATTACTCTGTGCTACACTGTGTGACTTCTGCCCCAAAGCTGCGGGCAACATCATGTGAAAAGACAATGCTGGTATGTTTATACCGAGCTTCAGAGCTGAATGTTCATAAATTCACATGCCAGTAAATAGGCAACAATAAATCTGACCTTTCTGAGCCAGGGGGCTATAAACTTCTGTAAAAAGACAATAGGAAGCTTTGTTGCAGCTGATTGCAACAGCACAGAGATTTTCTTGGTTTCTTCTGTCTGTAAGTGCAAGAAATACTGAGTTGTTAGCCTATTGAGGGAGACCTGAATGTAAGGTAAGTCAATTGACTGATGGGTGATATAAGAGATGAGTAAATGGGAAGAATTGAGAATCAAGCATAGACAGGTGATATTTTTGTTCTTAATTTCTGTGTAAAGTTTTTGAGCCAAAACAGAAAGAGGAAACAAGCATACCACTTACTCCCTTTACCGCTTTCCTTCTGACCTCTTTTTTACACAATTCATATAAAATCACAGTAGCATAGATAAAAATAAGTTTCTTAGCCACAGAAAAAGTACAAAAAGAGATGGAATTACATCACAACAAATAATCTCCAACACAAACAACAATAACCACAACAAAAAGCCAACCCCCCCCAATGTTCACTAGCAACAGGCTTGTTACGATGTAGGCTATTAATTTGGGCATTTCATGGGACAAAAGTCAAAGCTGTGCCACTGCTGTTAATCTGCCCCAGCGAGGATTGCCTACACAATTCACAGTGCAAGGGGGACCAGAAGCATCCCGGGATACTCAGAAAACAATTTTTCAGCTGCAACAATAGACAGTCTGACAAAATCACCACAAAGCAGGGAGGAAACCCAGTCCTTAAATGAGAACCGTATCACTGCTGGACACACGATCCCTCTTGGCCTCCTTGTAGATTGGGCCCAGGCCAGGAGGGATGGCATAGGGGTTTTGGAAGAGCCTGTCTTCCCGGCTTTGCCTTGCAATGTCACAGGGTTTCTCCAGGGTGAAGTGGCACAGGTGGGGCTGGCAGCCAAGCTGGTCATACCTGAGGTGGCCACCCTGCTGGGACGCATTTGTCCCTCAAAACGTTCACTCTGCAAAAGTCCTACTTCCATGACACATGTAAACCGTGTTGCCCCATCTAAACATGTCAGCCTCATTAGCAGGTGTGTGCTGAGTGGCACATGACATTTAGCAGCTCTGTTTTCTGCCTTCCCCGCTCCAGCCACCTCTGGGTTTGTCACTGTGACTGGGTAGGGAATAAGCAGCGAGGTGGATCTAATCTGGTCTCAAAGGGAGTGGGAAGGAGTGTGATAACTTCCTAGCACCCAGTTGCCAAAAGCAGGGTCATAGTAACAGCAATCCTGCCTACTCCATGAGCCTGCTGGAGGTTTGCAAGTCATTGAACTGCTCCGTAGAGCAGATTTTGAGCCCTGTGTGCTTTCTCAGCAGGAGTGAGCGAGGCAATGCCAGCAGCTGGGGAAGCCCAAAGGATGATAAACAGCTTGCTCTCTACCTCTGCATGGGTGTTTCTCACCCCCAGCTGTCCCTGTGCCTGGGAAATGGGGGGAAAATGCACATGTCCCAGAGCAGAGCAATCCCAAAATAGCTCTGCAGCCTATATCACTAAAAAGGAGGGAGTAACTTGCAAGGTTTATGTTGTATAAACCAACCACCCCCACATGGTCTATATTGAAGAAGGATGGTCTGCAGCGCATCAATGCAGAATGCTGAATCACAAGTGACTGAGGAAGGATAAGATTTTGGAGCCTAGGACAAGCCAGTGGGAAGCTGTTTAAGCAAGTGGGAGTCTTCTGAGTACTTTAAAAACAAACCTTCAACAAACCCCATTTTGGTGGTTGAATTGGTTGTTCCAGTTAGTTCTGAGTTTTTATTCCTGCCATTTAAATAATGTGCATTGCTAAGCTTAAATAACTCCAGGTCTTGTCTTATTAAAACTACTATGGTAAAATCTTCCAAAACCAGGAGTTGGTATGACCCAACACGCAGAACAAAAAATAAAGAACAAGAACTAAAAAGGAGATAAAGCTGTTAAAATTGTGGCAGTCTCATGACCTCTCTTTTTCCAACTTACCCCTGAACTTTCTAGGTAATACCTACTGTGACTGTCATGCTGTTTAAACAAATACATTTAAATATAAAATACATATACATAGGACGACAATTATCAAGACGTAGGAATAGAATCTAATCAATTGACATTTTCTAGGGTTGGTTGTCAGACTCCTAATGTTAATTCTAAGTGTTGATTTATGATGCTAGAATTTAATCTTATCGTAAGATAGCATTGCAGTCACTGGAGATGAAGAAAACTTATTCATTTATTTCACTGATGGGTAAAGTTCAACAGCTAAGGACAAAAGAAAATATATGCAAAAACTTTTTCAGTTTCTCTGGTCTATACTTCCTTTTTTACATTGTATCCTGCTGTATTTTCCATTTTTATCTGGTTCTTTCCTGTCAATATTCTTTCTCAGTTATTTTGGTTACTAAAATGGACATGAGAGAGAGGGTAGGAAATGGGAGATATTTCAAAATATAATCCTCATGATATAGACATTAAAAAAATGAGAAAGATCATGCTGTATAGTCCTTTTTGACAGACACAATTAAGGACCAAGGAGAAGAAAGCTAACTGCCGTGGGAGAGCAAAAGCATGAGAATGTACATGAGATACTTCAGGCCTTCCTTGAGTACCTCATCAGTAGCCTTGACTGGACAGAAAAGCCATCTTCACTGCTTCAACTTTTGCCCACCTGGAGAGTTCTACTAGAAGCACAGCTACTAGGTACCACTCCCTTAAGAACAGAAATGAACAACACTTTATCCTTTAGTGGTTTCTTTCACAAAGGAAGAACTGACGTGGCTGACATTGGTTAAATTATTCGTTCCTGATTTTCAGAGTTTTAATGTCAACAATAAATGCCTTTTCATTCCATACATATGCATTTTATTTATTATGCTATATAGACATTAATTTCAACACAGACAGAAAGAATGGGTTAGTTTCTGTAGTTTAATATAATTAATAGAAGAAATGATAATGACCAAGGGCAAACAAGATTTTAGTCAGTGAATTGAAATGCGTGATAATTCTTGAAAAGACAAAGTATTAAGATCGTGTATATGAAACCTTTTTTAGAGCATTGGCTTTGTTCAAATATACAGAATGCTGAGCTAGCAAGTTATTTATACCAGCTATGAGAAAAATCCAAAATTTCTGCAAATATCCACCAGCACTTCAGTACCTCCACTTCCTGAAATCACGATTGAAAAATTATCCTTTTTAAATGACAGGGAACAGAAATACTGAAAACATTTTATTTGGAAATTGCACGTTATTTCATTTCATAGGAATATAAACATAGCCATACTTAGTTGGACCAAAGCTTCATTTTATCAAATACCATTTTTCTTAAAGTGACCTGACATACCACTGGATAAAAGTTTAAGTGTAGAGTCATCCTTCCAAGAGCTGAACAACGAGCAGTGTAGGGTTTTCTTGTACATATCTAGAATGAATTTTTCTCATCTGTTTTAAATCTGGCATTCAATATTTTCAGTGGGTGACCACTTGTTCTCCAATTATAAAAAATAACGTTCCTATTCATTTTTCCATATGGACTTCTAGATGGTGGTCATATTCCCTCACTGCTAAAGAGTTTCAGGCTATACAGACCCTCCTTGTACAGAAGCTATTCCATCCTACTAATCTCCCTTAATTTGCTCCTCCCTTCCACTTTTTTCCTAAATTTCCTATAATCTGTTAGTAAGCTAAACTGGGTGCAATATTCAGGATCAGATTAATTTGCTTTTCTGGCCGCTTCTCATCATTCAACTAATGTTTGCAGAGAGCCATCCTCAATTCCAACACGTCTTTCCTGAGTGGTAGTAGTTAGTTTATAGTCCATTATTCCATATCACGTGTACACTACTATGTGGCCATTTACTGAATTTCATTTACCATTGACATGTGAAGATCTTCTGAAATACTCTGTCATTAGTACCAGTTTTGAGTGTCTTGAGTTATTCTGTCTCACTTGTGCACTTTGTCACCTGACTATTTGCTCTCTGTTTGAGGTCATTTATTAACACACTGGACAACACTCATGACAAGGGCCCTGGAGAACCCTGCTATTAATAGCTTTTCATTGTGAAAACTGACCACTTATTCCTTCCTACTTTTTCCTCTCTTTTAACCAATTATTAATCCATGAGAGCGCCTTCCCTCTTACCCATGACAGCTTAATTTCTTTAGAAATCTCTTCTAAGGGACTTTGTTGAATGTTTTTTCAAAATCTAAGTACAAAGTCATTGGGTCACCATTGCCCATAACCTTTATGACTCCTCAAAGAACTTTCATTGATCTGCAAGAGAGGACTTCCTTTCACAAAAGCCCAGTTGATTCTTCCCTGGAATATGTCATATTTATCTAGATATCTATTAATTCTCTCCTTTGTTATAGTTTCTTTTATTTACCTGATATGGAAGTCAGACTCATTGGTCTGTAGCTCCCTGAATCATTTGTGAAGCCTTTTTCAAAGACTGGGGACTCATTAACTGACTTCTACTTCCCTAGCGTTGAGACTTGTAAAGCAATGCCTCACATACACCTCAGTTAATAGTTCATTGGTTTCATGTCTGTATTTCTTCAGGACTCTTGGGAGAACATTGTCAAAGCCTTCAACATTGCTGTCAAATTGTATAATAGTGACCCATTCCTATGATCAAAATGTTTGATAATTTTAAATGACTCAAACCGGAGGAGCCTGGGCGCAGCCAGCTCTGAACTTTTGATATACTACATGGTAGCCCTGGCAATGTGATGTGTGACGAAGTGTAGTTTCCACTTTTCAGTCTAAAAGCATGTCTCTTGGAAGTAATAGCTCCCACCTCACAGAGAACAGTAGTTGTCATTTTTACTTAATTGGTAAGCAACAAGATTTCTCATGATATAGCTGTGATCCTGTATCATACAAATACACCTGCAGGCATTTAGTTAGTATATCTTTCTTTTTTATTGGTGAGAAAGTAGGAAGAGCATGGTAGAGTAACTTTCCCTATATTTTCCTAAGAATCGTTGTGCTAGTAAGGTTGTTTTCAAGAGTATGTCTTTTTTAGCTTTTACTAAACTCCTGTTTTGCTTGCTGGATTCCCCAATTCAAAGACTGTAAGCCTTTATGTCAGACTTTGAGGATACTGGAGATAAATACTGAATGCATGGAAAATATGTAGTTTAAGAATTCTGCATCTGCATCAATAGCCTGCTTCAGAAAACAGAAAACAAATCCCTGGTGGTGGTCACTGCAGAAGAAACGTAGTATGGAAAGAGGGCGATTGAGAAAATTCAGAGGGCAAGAGTGGGCAAGAGCGAGAAATGACCACCATTATCACAGGCAGCAAAAGGAAAGATGAAAGGTTTTCAGCTAACAATGCCTTTAATATATATTTGTTTACTGTTGAAAACCAGCTACATGTATATTTGCAGGGAACAATGCATTACAATATGAAAAATTAATATAAAACTACATTTAAATAACTAATGTGTTGGCACCAGAACTGATGCGGACCCAGGAGGAATGTGTTTCCCTTATTAAAATAAGTTCATTAGCATAAGAAGCACAAATATGAAGGGCAAGAAGGGAGGAGGGTTCCCATGTTAATAAATATTTACTTCATGATTCTTGAATGACAGAAATCAACAAAAGCTAGGAAAGAGAAAGTTCCAGCAAACACTCCAACCTTAACTAGGAAATGAAATCAGAAGCTTGAACCCAAATTTTGAATTCCTTGTTTTTTCTTAACATGAGTCACAAAATATAAATTCC
>NW_008825016.1:1796859-1820840 GCF_000699105.1 Pygoscelis adeliae | reverse complement strand
CTCCAATGATCTAGTCCTACTTTGCCTACACTGAGGTTAGAATTTCTACTTGTTTCTTCTGTAATTTTTTCCCACAAAAAAGAAAAGAAGTGGAAAATTTGTTTTCAGTAATGCTACACTATATTTTTAGAGTACCTTTTATTCTAAAAGATCCCAGATATTTTCTATGAGCAGACAAATACAGCTAGCTGTCAAATGCCTAATACTACAGAACTGTGGGTAATACCAAAAAATAATTAAAATTAAACAGATGAAAGACAGGTACCAAAACGGGAGAGTTTGAAAAGAATAAACTTTTCTTCATTTACAAACATATTTGCAAGTGGCCAAAACCTTGATTTATGGTCCCCACCATTGGCGTGCTGTCAAAAATACCGATTAAAAGGAAATACAGAGAAATGAGCTCCAACCATGAATAATCAAACTAAAAATATCAGCCCTTTTGTTGGAAGCATTCTCCATAGGACTGATCCATCTGTCTCCTTCTTCACTTACGAGCTCTAATGACAACACATTCAAAGGTGGCTGGATGCTAGCTCTGTTGCTTGGGAGGAGGGGAAACCTCATTAGTTACTTTCCTTAAGATACCAGTCCCACAAATGAATATGTATTCAAGGGATTTGTTAAACGACACGTTATATGATGAAGATGGCAGGGATTTGGTTTTGCTGTGTTGTGTAGGCATTGTTACTGGGCACACAACTCACATCATGCTTTCACCCTGTGCCGGCTCTGTTGGGTCGAGGGGTGAAATCTCTTTCCGACTGAGGGCAGGTCGTGGCTTAGACAAAACAGGGGTCCTCCCCACTCCGTCAGCAGCCCCCAAGCCACTTGGTTCACAATTGCTCTCTTAGGGAAGCATCAGTTAGCTCCCAGCCACCCCCACCAGAGACAGTGGATGCACACATGTGCCACCATGGCCTTACACCCTTTCAGACAGAGTCTCTCTGAGCAGGGCCACGGCTTGTTTGTGCAGGTAGGCTAGAAGGAATGAGCCAAACACATGCTTTTTGGACTTTCCAGCATTTGCTCTGTATAAACTTGCATGGTGTAAATGAAGGGATGCCTCTTAGCCCTTGAGCTAACTGCTGTGAGGAAATTTTATAAAATAACTTTAATGGGAAGTGATAAAACAGATTTTTGAGCTGAGAAGTGGAGAATCAGAAACATGGAAACCCATGCAATCTGATTAGTGGTTCTGTGAGCTTCTGCATGTGCATTCAATAGGGAAATAGAAACTGGGTCTGCTTCTAAAATAAACATAAAACCCTTTCAAAGTACAGCTCTAAGATAGATTTTCTCTTTTAATGCCTATTCCTTCATAACTCCACTGAAGCCCAGCATCTGCTGTCTGTTTTTGCAGCCTACACTGACATAGTAATATCTAAGACCAGTTTTTGCTATCCAAATTTCCCTACCATCTGGGAGGTAGTCACCTTTTGAGAGAGCGATAGAGTCTGCCTTTTGAAGCACTGCTGCTGCTGCTGGGATTCATAACCCCTTCTGATGAAGGTGATCCTTGAGGCACACTGGCAAAGCTGCCTCATGCACCTACACACGTAGAGAGGGAAGTCCGGCTTGCTAGCCTCCTAGGTGGGGTTTGCAGTGGAAAAGTAAAGCTCAGAATAAACACGTGGAGAAATTTTCAGATGTCATTACTTGCAGCTGCAGGCAATGTTAAAACGATCTGAACGAGTGTGGGCTCCAACCCATGTGCATGTTCCCTGAAATAAGAGGCTCCAGTTGCCACCACCATGAGAAACGCACACTGCCCAGGAGAGGTGGGTACCCAGCCACACAAACCTCGCCACGGGCGTGCAAATTAACAAACACAAAAAGCAAAACCAAAACAACTGCATAAATCAAATTCACCTGGAAAAAGGGTATTACATACACCAAGGGCAAGTCCTACACAGGGATATGTCTGTACTCCAGAAAAAAAGCCACCGCATCTTTAAATAACTGTGCGAGGTAGATAAAGAGTTGGAGCTGTGCCAAGGTAAAAGTTGTAAAACTGGATTGATTTTTGCTACAGCTTGCTAAGGGCTCCCTAGAGCGAGGATGTGATGTTCAAATATAATAATTGATAGCCTGAAAAAATATTTCTGATAAGTGTGCAACTGTAACACAGAGCCCTGTCTGAGATGAAGGAAGCTTTTATGTCCCAGCTAACCTGAGTACTGGGGTGACCCAGATCTGCTGTTCCCTTCCCTGACTGCAGCGGCATCCTTCAGCTGCATGGGGCCTCAGCTTTGAACAGGGCATTTTGTTAAATGCCGTCGTGGAAAAGTAATTACCCAACAGCCAGACCAGTGCATATGAAGGGGGAGGGCTCTGGGGGAGGAGGGAGTTCGCGTTCATTAATAGCACCCCATCAATCCCAAAGGGCAGAGGAGTTAGTGCTAATCTAACCTCTTTTCAGCCTTCACCTTGGTGCGGTGACCACCTCGAACTCTGTGTATGTGTGTATGAATTGCTTAAGATTCAATTGAACACATTAAGTTTTAAAAAGGATTTAAGTGAAAATTTTCAATAGCTTCTGAAAGGGGATAATTTATTAGCTCTGAGTAAATTAAAATCTCAAGCAGGGGTAAAGACTTTAAAGATTACTTTAATACATTTTATATGCTTTCAACAGAAATGTTACTTTAAATGGTCCAAAAATCAGCTAATTTTGTCCTATTTAGTAAATTACCTCCTAAGGCTGTAATGTTACAGATTACAATTGCTAAAAAAAGTTATGCCTTATCAAAAAGGAATAAACTGCATTTTTATAGGTTTAAATATAGCCCTTTTTTTGTTTTCATAATTCAGGCTGGTAAAAATGCTGTGTTAAAATAATGCCAAGAAGGGAACGTATCCTCTACATTCTTGTTAGGTCAGATGGTAATGTAACAGAATGTCATGGCTACATTTCCCATATACCATACTAGCAATTTAGAGTCTATTTCATCTTTGAGATCAGACATATGATCAAATTACTCTGGTTAACTGTTACCATGCATCAACCGCATCTCAATAACTGCCTGTGCAAATGCTCTTAGCCCATGGCACAGTCAGAGTAATTTGGCTTAGGTTAGCCCCTTTTCACTGCAGGCTAACGCATGTCACATTATCTCATATTTGTAGTGGACAGTTACCACAGCCTCGTTGGTGTGCAGTAACGTGCTGTGCTGAGGCTATTTGGTTATGTCTGAGACTCAGATTTGTCTATGAAACCACTGGTTTCCAGGTTTAAGGTCTCTTTGGAGAGGATGGCAGGAAAAACATTAGCTCTGAACAAAAGTCCTGTATATCCATCCTTTACACGGTCAACAGGCTGCCTTTCAAGTTGTTTCCTTTATGGCAAGAAACCATACTGCCTGCTCAGCAGAGAAGCTGGCTTGGCTTCAGGCAGCTTTGAAGCTATCAGCAGCTGGGAAGCCAATGACTACATTTCAAAACTAGAAATCAGTTTACAGAGGGAAAAGGCTCGGGTCTGGTTTAGAATTACAGTTCTCGCAAACCACAGGAGTCAGCTGTTATGTACATCACTGCCTTAAAGGTTGTTTCTGCTGCTGGTGAATATGGCTGTGGTAGTAAATTTAACAGTGCCAGAGGTGGTACTGGGTGTCCATTTTGGAAAGTTTGAGTGGTCTCTGACAGGGTTTTGCCCTGGGCCATCTGGTTGCCTTCAAACTGTTCCTGGGCAGGGTTTGGGAATTAGCAGAGATTTTTGGGAGGTTGGAAATGGCCAGCCCATCTCAGAAGATAAGAGAGTCTGAATGAGTGTCACCCTGTGCCAGTTTGTCTCAGTGCAGAAAATGGCCAAACCCCATTTATTTTATTAATATCGATGCAGCCTAACTTACAAAAAGGGGTCAAAGAGTTAGTAAGGTACTCACTACTACTCACTACTACTACTCACTGAGTAGCTGGTGAGGAGCGAGTGATTTCAAAGACTGGTGAAGATAAGATGGGGGAGTTGCCAGCAAGTGACAGTGGGGTAAGAAAGAGAGTGTAATGAGAAGAATAGAGAGAAGGGGGGCTGAATGGATAGATTATAAGGATACAGTCAGGTTGCAAAAGAAGAAAGACCCTGGAGCAGAAATAAGGAAACTAAATATTACTGCAGCTGAGACTGAAAGGGAAGACATTAAGAGTCTAAGCTACAAAATAAGTTACTAGTTGTTATTGACCAAGAAAAGGAAAATAAAATTGGAAAGATAAATTTGTATCCAGGAATTTTTTAATTACAAGAAATGGGCCAAGGCACTCCATGGTCTTTGAATGGATATTCAGAGCCATACACCTATCTGCATGGACATATATGTGCAACAGCGTTTAAGACTGAGACACCTAAAGCTTGTGACTTTTGAGGCTCAGATCAGTTAGGATCTTCAAGAATTTAAAGGAAGTCAAAGCTTTTTTTCATGGTGGAATTGTGGAGAGGGCAGGAACAGAAGTAGCCTGGCAACTGTCTTATGCTGCTTAGGAAAGGGGTTGTTAACCTTTTATCCATGGTTTTACATGTTGCCTGTCTGTATCACTTGCCCACATGTATGCAATACAGTGGTTGTTATTAGAGTTCAGAGGGGCTACATAGTTTTAATTGTTCATTGTTTCAGGATCAAACTTGTCCATTACCCCAGTAAGCCCAGCATCTGGGACAGACCTGAACAAAAAATAAGCATTCGGCAGGATTCAATCTCCAGACCTGCCCAATGTCAATCCTGAAGCACAGAGAAGATCCTCAACCTAAACATTACTTTTCTTCTTATAAAACACTTAAAGAGCTCCACGTATGGGCAGATCAGATGCATCTTCACTTTTCTGTGAAGACATATCCTTGTGCCTGTTTGTTTAGTCCTATAAGACAGGTGAGGTGATTTTTGAAACAAGTCCCTTGAGCCCTGGAACTAATGAAATCTGGTTTCCTGTGAATCTGTTTCCTGACTGTTGTATTTTGGTTTCTAAAAAGGTCCCAGATCTGACAGAAACTTTTTACAGGTTTAATCACTTATGAAGCCACTCTCCACTGCAGGTTTTCCCACCCGAGAAGGTGCAAATCTTCCTCCCCCTGACATTTAAGGGCTTCCATCATCTGTGCCCGGATCCCTATAAACCTTTAAGAACTGGAGCATCTCTTAGATCTCACCACTCTCTCAAATTTCTTGGAGCCAGTGATGTCAGAGGGTAGACAGGGGATGCAGACAGGGACAGGAATAATTTTGCAGCCAAAACAGTAACTTATTGATTGTGATGATATTTCTTTTGACATAGTAATCCCCATGTTGGGCTAGTTCAATGCTGAGCCTACCTTAGTATCTTACCTCTGTTTACCAGTGTCTTTTACCAGTACACCAGCATCTACTTAGTCAGAGAGTGAAGTCTTGTCAATAGAGGAAATTAATGTGCAAAACCACTGGTCTTATATCCTTTTATTGAAAAAGTTCTTTTTTATCTCATTGTCTCATATCCTTCATGATTTCCACAAACATTTTTGAATTCTCTCCTTTTTTTGCTATGCCTTTTTTTTTTTGAGAGAGAATGTCTTTTGAAAAGAAGATGGTTCCCCCAATAATGCTATGCCACTGTCATATACTGACATTATAATAATTTCTGTATTATTGTTTTCTTTTGCCCTTTGATGCCTTCTGGAATGCCAAACCTCTTTTCAGCAAGTAACTGCACCACAGCAGCAATCACCACTTCTCCCTTTCAGAAGGTGCTTTCATTAACTTATACTCACTGCTCTTTAAACTCATTGCTCTTTAAACTCAGAGATCTCAGTAGGTCAAATGATTCCTCCTTCAACATACTTTAACCTGCATTCATTGAATTTCACCTGCTACAGTGCTGTCCTTTCACCTCACTTCCTTCAACCGCTCTGGAGCTCTCTGTAAATTTCTTCAGTGTTGATCAGCCTTTGTGATACCCCTAAGCATGGTCAGCTCAGTGTTCACACAGATTTTCATGTCACTAACTTACAAAACAATATTAATGGCAACATGCAGCTTTGGAGCATCTCAGTATTAATTACTTCTTTTTTTACTGCTGGAAAATGGAGCAGTTTGTGCTTTGTGATGGTCTGTTTTTAATCCACCATACTTCTGCATGCGGTTACTTTTTTTACAGTTTTCTGCAAGGAACTTGCAAAAAAACTTTCAGAAAATCCAAATACATTAGATCAACCCCATTTTTTTTAATCTTGTATTTTGCTGCTGCACTCAAGGAATGCTTGAAGAAAAGAGTGATATGTTATCCATTACCAAATCATGCTGCTTTGTCCCAATCATATCATAGCTAGCTAAGTGTTTTACACATTAGCATTTCAATCAATGAAGGTCCTTGGCAGATTATTTTGAGATATGGCTAACTTTAAACACAGAAGTTGTACCCTTGAAGCCAATGTCCTATTTCCATGCTTTAAGTTAGGTATGTGTTGAAGCCAGGATCACCAGGCTGCAGTCCTTAGGCAGTGAGCATTTTCTCTTTTTCTTTTTTGTTTTTTTAAATGAGAGATTGGGTCTTTTTGCTGGCACCCGCCCCAGATCATTCTTAAATCTAGTGGAGATTTAGTAATGACAGGTATTTCTGACAACCAGAGACACCAGGGCCATCCAGGGTTGGAGCCAAAACTGATTTTTTCTTCGCTGAGAGCTGCTCCAGAGCAGGATGGGGAAGGGAAGGGAGATGCACTGAAGGGAGCCACGGTCCCTGGCCTTGCGGCTGGAGGGTAGTCCCTCCTGCTTCTGCCCCTGCCTGAAAGGAGCAACCAGCAAGCTGGTCCTCCTGCAGCACCAGCACAGACCCAGGAGGCAGTAACACCATCCTGCCACCCCGATAGCTGCCGTCCTGTGGTACTCCCTGCTGTCGCTTGTGCTTTGGGCCAGCCAGGCTCTCAGCTCTTCAGTAAAAATATCAGAAGGCTCTCAACATCCCAGCACTTTGCTAAATCCCTTTTAACGCTTGCCCATTTCTGTCTTCTCTGGGTTCAACCCTCTCATTTTCTTTCAACATTTTATTTTACTACCTTCATCTCCCATGACCACTTTTCTTAGTGTAGTTAGTGCTGTATAACCTCACACAGAGCTAGATCCAAGCTCTTTTCATAGTGTCTTTCCAAGCACCTCACTCCTTCAATTCTTCCTTCGTTTCCTTCTCTTTCTCTCCGCCCTCCCCAAATCTTGCCCATCTCTATCTTTTGTGGTGGTTTTATGTTCTCTGGCAACCTGACTCTCACTTTTGGGCAAAGGCTAGTCTTTGTCTTCACATCTCACACGCGCTCTCAAGGGTCAGATGCATCCTGGAATGTATTGTGGACTTTTGACCCCATAAAATCAAGAGATTGAAAGAAAGTAGTGGCCCCATTAAAATCACTAGATATAAGGAGGTACTAGAATATACTTGAAGGCAGACTTGCTATAGAAGGCAGGAACGCTTAAGGCCCCACACCCCAATACGGAGACTTAGAGACTGAGTCTGCAGAATGCAGATCAGATCCTTTCATTTATTTTTTACTGAATTTGTGCTCTGATTCCTAGCTAGGATTTAACTGCAGTAATATAAATTTAATACTGACCCTTTAAAAATGATTCACTGGCCATTTTTCACACTTGTTTTATGAAACAGTCAAAACATTTTTCACTCCTGCTCTTAAGAATTTCTGGATCTGTAAATAGCAACATTTATTTTTATCTTCTATCAACTATTAGAAGCCTTCAAGCTGGGACACATATTGTGCACTCACTACAAGAAATACTGAAGCACAGAAATGCCACAAGAACCTACTGTTTCAAGAGACAGACCCTACCATTTCAAATGTCCTTGTGCAAGAATCTTTCTCATGGTCATGGTCACTAGGAACATGTCTGAATAGTAAAAGACAAAGGGTGAAATCTCATTAATTTCAGTGGGGTCAGGGTTTCAACCAATTTGCTTCTTCCCACAAACATAACCTTGCCAGTACTTTTAATGTGTTGCTTTAAACACATTCAAAGCTGATGCAACTTGTTCTTCCAGTATTTTTTCTCAGATGTTTGTGTATCTAACAATATCCCTAAAAAGGTGCTGTTAATAACTCCGACAGTTTTGATTTTTTGAAAGTGGCATCTAATTTTAGAAAACCATTAGATAACTTAGAGTGAAAGATTCACCAAGTAAATGGTACTTTATAAATCTTTCTGTCTAGATGGATAATTTAAATACAAGTTTCTGATTTTAGCTCTACTTGCCCAAGGGTTGAGACTACCATGAAAACCAAACAGATATCTTTACAAACAATGAAATAAAAACCATCTAATTGCAACATTTTGAAATTTTTCCTATAGGAAGATGTAAAATACTGTTTATTTGTGTAGTGCTGCTTACTGAAGGTGCATAGCGTGTGAGCAAATACTGTAGCTTTTATCTAGATGACCTGATTCTCAAATTCCAAACACCGAGGACTGGAAAGCAAGGCAAGAGCTAAAGATAAATTTTTTCAAAATCTGCATTTATTTGAGTTATGGATGAATAAAATATAGGGCACATAAAAGTAGCAGTCCCTTCTAGGTTAGTAGATTGCACAATCTGGACTTTCACAGCTACAGTATTTTCTCATGCCTGTGTTACACGAAGAATACTAAAAATACCTAGATTTAAAAGACAGAGCTGACAGAACATCTAAGTAGTGATGAAATACTCAGATACACATGAATTACATATTCCAAAGAAGTCTTTTGAAACTAAATGCAAAGGCCTTCATTCTCTACTCATATTGATTTAAATCAGATGAAATTTTTTGGGGTGAAATCTTAGCTATATAGATGCCCACAGTACAGTTCAGGAGAGGATGGTGGCAAGGTTGATTTGGCAGAGCCTTTAAACTCCTGGGTGCAGTTATAAAATTATGTCTATCCACTTTTGTCTTCAAGAAACTATTAATAAAGACACAAACACCCAGGCTACAGAGGTATCTTAAATTCTTTCTCTTTTGACATCCTATCTAGTAAGGGCTGCAAAGACAAAAGCTAAAATTTGGGTTCCTTCATTAAAACAGCCAAAGCCATAACCAGGTAAGGTCCATTTGAGTGTACTTACACTGCTATGTCAGAAAAGTACAGGGACCAGTTCAGGCATTGTTATCTTGATCCTCTATTGTGCTGATTTTCCCATTACTTCTTGTTTTCAGCCACGTTTTCAGCAGTCTCTGCACCCTCAGACAACCCAATCATGCCAAACTCTATGGCATGCCACACGTGTGGTCACTTTCATGGTATAACACCCAGCAGCCTCATTGGCTCCAGCACTCTGATGTCAGACTCTTTGAACTGAAATAAAGAGAAGCTTCAGGGTCATGAAGACATTGCATGGAGCCTAGAGGAAAGTCAAGTTACTTCACAGGCCCCCACCTGCTCTAGACAGGATTAGTCTGAAGCAATGTGAAAGCCAGTCAGTTGGTGCCACACAGACTACTGCTTACAGTTTCTAGGGGAAGATATTTTTCGCCTGTCTTCAAATTCTAAACTAAAATTAATAACACTTTGATGGCCTGGGAAGCTAATGCAGATCATGTGAAAAGAATATATTCAGACTCTTTTAGTGTTATAATACAGTTCCACTTCCTGTAAAATGCAAGTTGACTAACCTGCCATGCTGTTAGGATCTCAACTAGAACAGAGAAAAATGGCACTTAGATGGTGAAAAAGATGCCCGGGGTTGTCATTACTGTAAGACAGTTGTTAAACGGTTAGCACAGAGAAACAGGAGCACTTAGAAGCTCGTCAGGGTCCCAGCTGTGTGTAGCACTCTTTTGGATCCATGGTCCTGTACTAAACTTGCCCTTCCTGCTTTTTATAGAGGCTCTGACACCCATGACATATCAGTGTAGTTATATGCACGATCAAGTTAATTCATGCTAGCTAATAAGCACCATGCAATTTGTGCATTTTTAATGCAGAATGCTTCCAATAACCATCACTAATAACCGCCTCTTCGGTACAGGAGAGTCAAGCTCCTCCTGTGTTATTTATGCTCAGGATTAGATTTCATCTCACATAACTTTAGCTGTCAAATTTAAGCCACTCACCACAGACTCCCTTTGTAGTCACCGGAGAGAGATAGGCATCTCCAAAGGGCGATTCCTTCCATCTCTCTTCGATACCTGTCTTCCGATGGGATGAATCACCCTCTGGAGGTGCCTATCTCTCTTCATTGTCTAGAGAGGGAGTCAAGCTGGCTTTAACTTACAGACATCTAACAGAGACTTCTGACTTATAGATAGTGAAAGTGAAATGAATCCCACCTTCAGTGTACTGTACTTTAAGTAGTTCTCTGCTTGGTGTAAAGAGGATTGAAGGAAGATTTCTCTAAGTGTAAGCATGGTTTTGTTGCTGCTGGTAGGAATGCTTTGCTTTCTTCTCTTGCCTCCCTGAGATGCTGACAGCTCTGATGTTAATAATGGAGCACCAGTCGGGCTTCAGCGATTTGCAGAAAAAAGGCAAGTTATGTAATTTTTCGAGGTAATAGCTGCAGTCTGGGAAGAATCGGCCTGAAACTGTCTGAAGCTGAGAGAATCTTCCATGTTAAATGGTTTAATTTCAGGATAATATTTCCATGACTTGAATTAAAAAAAAAAAAAATCCAAACTATTTCATTTGCTGTATTAAGTATCTGCATTTGTTCCTAGTATTCTTAATTAGGTCAATTTGAAAATTTCAGCACATCATTTTTAAGTGTGAATTTAGGGAGAGAAGGTTTTGCAATCTATTACATTTATACTTCAGTTGTAAAAAACACCCGATAAAATAGCATTTCATGAATCAGACAAAGAATTTTTGACATTGATAAATAGAATGGCTGCATGATCTATCACTCCACAATTTCCCAGCACTTATACATGGCTTGGGTTCATCCCTGCTTTTCTTCCTAACCTGCAAAAGTCTGTGTATATGTAAAAAAATGCAGTTTCATTTGAAAAATTGCTTCAAACAGATATATGAAAACTAGTCTTAAAAAGAGAGAAAGACACTTCATGATGTTGCCAAGACTTGTGATTTAATCATGCGTTTTGCAACAATCAGTATTTTTAATGTCTTAGCTTCAAAAATCCTGTTATTACCTGATAATCACTGTTTTTGTTAAGGGGAAAAAAAAATACATTCCTAATGGTCTGGACTGCAGAAGAAAGTTCAAAAATATGAACTGTAAAAGCTCAAATCAAGAAGGTGACAAGTGAAAAGAAGCAATTAATGTAACACTTTATAATTTTTGGAGGCCTGATTTGATTTGTTTTCCCCTTGACAAAGTACAAATTTCCCATAGGATTTTCTTTTCAGGATCATAGTTCTTGACAAGGTTGAAGTAAGATGCAGGACTGTGTGATCGAATTCATGCCTGCCTAATGGGTCAAACTAAACACTATGCATCCCTCTAGGTCCAGATTTTTTCCAAGACAATGATCTTGCCGGATGGCTAAATCTGAACAGGACTTCATGGGGCTTTATATAGGGTTTGTTCTCTTTTTGCTCTGCTTTTGGAACAAGGTCTTTGAATGAGAGTTTGCAAAGAATTGGAAGGGTTGTCTGTCCTGAACGGGGCTGCTGCTGTGGGGTGAATTTAATTGTAAAAGAAGACAACCAAACCAAAAATCTTCCTGAATGAAAGAAAATTATAAATCTCTTCACAGTGCCTAAATTTAGATACTTAAATGAAGTGCCTGAGGTAGGAGGTTAGTCTCATTACGTTTCCTGTCTAATCAATAGAAAGGGAAAGGCAGTCCTGTAAGGCACCTTAGTGAAGTTTCTGCTTTGAACAGGCTACTGAGACAGCCTGCTCTCCTAAAGGCATCTCTGTGTTGACCAGGTCCTGCTTCCTGGAGCATAATGCAGACCCGATGTTGAGTCCTGTTCTTGGTTACATTAATTTTATAAGGGTCACTGAGGTGGGACTTGTGGCGGCAAAGGAGCAGGAAAACAAACTGTGTCCCAAGACCTGTGTGGATATGGCTATGCTCTGCAATACTATTGCGTCTTGCTCCAGAAGCCACTGGGGATAGGCTTGCTCTAGGCAAGTATGTGGAATTACAGAGTGTTAGGGGAAAGGGAAAGTTTGGAAAGAGCCTGTTGTCCTCACTTCATATATCACAGAGCATATATAGAGCAAAAGAATAGTGCTTAGAGCAACTTCATAACTGGCTGGTACCTTCATGTGGGGTTTTTGGGTAGCTGACCTGGGCTACGCTGGGTCTGAGCAATCCTCCAGGACTGCAAGGTGGAAACCTGGGTTGCTCCAGCAAGACAGATGCCCCTTACTTACAGCCACAAGCAGCTGGATGCTCAGGAAGTTCAGGAAGGTCAGGTGTTCATCGTAATTTTGAGAATGAACATAAATTGTGATAGCACTCCTTCCTGAAAAACCGGTCAAGTTTTTCAGCAAAAACTGATCAAGTTGCATTTATACTGCACTGCAATGTAAATATATGTTCCTCTTGATTGCTCAACTTTGGCACTGGTGCCACTGTGTAAACTTAGTGAAGTCCTTTCTATATTAGATTGTCTTTACTGCATTGAAGATCAGGCCCTGCATGCTGCAAAATGTCATTTTGTTTTACCCAACAGATACTAGTTTAGAAACACCTGGGTATCTTCAGTGACTGCTGTTTTTAGGTTAAGCAGTCCAAAATCCATGCTTGATTTGGAAAAGAAAGTTCAGGATTAACATGCTGTTTCTGCAAATCCATAATCAGAGCAGCTTTGTACCAAATAGCAGATTAGGAAGCAAGCCATTGCGTGTATGGCATGACCCAAAACAGGTGCACCTGCAAGGTAAAGGACCGGAAGGATTCTGCTTAACGAAATAGGATCCCATTGTGTGATGAGTCTAACTTGCCTGTTTTTCAATTCTGCCTAAAATGTCCTTAGATCCTTCCTTCCTTCCTTCCTTCCTTCCTTCCTTCCTTCCTTCCTTCCTTCCTTCCTTCCTTCCTTCCTTCCTTCCTTCCTTCCTTCCTTCCTCCCTCCCTCCCTCCCTCCCTTCCTTCCTTCCTTCCATGGAAATGTTGGCAACACTTTTTGGGAACAGAACTTGGGACTGTCTATGTGCAAATTGCATTGGTTTAACTAAGAACGGGATTTAAAATCAATGCAGTTAAAACAGTGAAATAGTTTGTGTCAGCTCTTTTAAATCAATACAAGCCTGACAGAGCTTGTTTTAACTTATATTGAGTTAAAAGTAAACCAAAATAAGCTGCTTGTAACCCAACATTAATGTGTCTACAAAGAGTTTGTACTGAATTAATGAAACCGATTTTAAATCGATTTAAGTCAAAACAGTGCTAGATCTGTGTACAGACAAAAGTTTAATTGGAAAA
Organism: Pygoscelis adeliae; assembly: GCF_000699105.1. Taxonomy (NCBI): domain Eukaryota; kingdom Metazoa; phylum Chordata; class Aves; order Sphenisciformes; family Spheniscidae; genus Pygoscelis; species Pygoscelis adeliae. The sequence continues at coordinate 1,807,507 of NW_008825016.1, read as the reverse complement.
TGATTGATTAGATATGGATAATGCAGCCAATGGTAGGGGATATGAGAGAGAAGGAAATCAGGATCTGAACATAATGAAAAAACTTGAATGGATCTGTCTAGGCAGCACTGTGCAATGTTCAGATACATAAATAAAGGGAAGAATATTTAGATTGTAGTCACTTCCCTACATAATATAAGGTCTCCACACATCAATATGCTTTACTAGATAGGCAGGCAGATGTTATAAGTGTGGCAAAAGGATGGAAGTTGAAAGTGGATGCATGGGGAAAGGCTCTAAACCAGAATAGAGGGCTCATGTCCTTAACGGCAAAGAAACAAGAATGCCATCTGGAATACTACTGTGGAAACAGCAAGTACAGCAGAACAGATCTTACCATCCTATATTTTTTTCCTCTTCACTTCTCAAAGGTCTTCACGTGCTAGCATTCTGAAAGGGAAAAATAACGCAAGAGGTTTTTCTGGTATTGTTTGAGATTGCCTTTGTTTTACTATCCAGAGCCCCTCAAAAAAATTGAAGACGTTCTCAGCACAATATAAAAATTGGTCATGAAAAATATAAATGCTCTTTTGACTTGAGAAGGGGATCACTTCATAATTTACACTATCTCTACTTGAGAACAACTTCACTACTCATGAGTTATTGGTTTTCCCCTCTTCATTAAGCATTCCTTGTCTGTGTTTCTATCTATTTAGTGCATGTTCTTCCCACTCCCTTGTCAATGCCCTTAGATACAAGGGATATATTTGAGACTCAGTGCACAAAGAACATTCATTTTAATACACAGCAGATTAGAGGCACTGCACACGCATGTATATGTGGTGTACCAGACTATTAACCTCTAATGTGGATTTGTCCTCCTTGGATAGTCTTTTGCCCACATCCCACCACCATTTTCTAACATTTGCAAATGAATTGATTTATCTTTTGGAGGGACTGCTTTGCAGAATTTACTGGTGACAATATATGTAAAAGAGGATACGTTAAAATGAAATGTGAAATATTCTCATTGTTGACAGGAAGGTGAGTGATGTGAATTATGTACAGTATATACTGAAATGTGGTTGCCCTATAAATTTTTCTGTGTCTCTAAACAAAGACAAAAATAGGTATAACTAGCCTGATACTGTTTAGTTATGTAACAGATTGAGGGTTTGGGTTTTAGTCACTGAAAATGTGATAAACAACATTGTGCATTAATGCAGAAAACAGATTGAGCTTTTTAATGGTACATCAAATAAGACTTTATTAGCATCTATTAGGTTCAACCCAAAGCCCAGGAAATAGCATTAATGAGCATCATATATCAGTCTGTCTGTTATTAGATAACATTATCCCTTAAAACTAGCAAGTCATATAGTACTTTATACTTTTTACCTTTATCTTTAGAATTAGCTGCTGACATCCTCTCCTGTTACACTGGCCTTACTATTAGTAATAGTGAACCAATTTATAAACCCATTAGTGACACTTTTTCCTGAAGATAAAAACAGTCAAAATTATCTGGCAGCAATTAATCTTAATGGCTGTATGCAGTAAACAGCAATGGGCTAATTCCAGCTCTGTCAGCCCCATCAAACAATCCCACATTAGGCAGCTTTTCACTGATCCATTAAGCATATTCAGAACAACAACAAATTCAATGCTGAAGGCATATGCACTAAACATTACAACAGTGATCTTCTGAAGCCATCATTATCTCTTAAATAGTACTTCCCCCATGTATTATCATTATGCTGTACATTAGAAATACTTTGATTAAACTCCCTTAATTCATAACAGCCAGCTGCAGACCATTTATGCAGTTAATCTCAACACAACAGCTATTGAGGAAATATAACAAATGAAGGCTGTAAACTGGAAGTCATTACTACGAAAGATACTGGTTTCCTAGCCCTCGTAGTGCAAAGTGCATGGCAAGGTTGTACTTTAGGATGACAGTAATGCAGACTGAAACCACTAATGACCTTCCACACGTCCTGCAACATGCGCAGCAGGAGTTGCAACTGTAAAGGTGTGTGCAGGAGCAACCTGACAAACTGTCAGCAGGAGTGGCAAAAACATCCAGGAGCCCCTTGTCCACAGGACCAAAATATCAGTCGAGACCTGGCTTGCAAACTGCAGCCTCTCCATGGCTTTGCTGGCTTCATCTGGAACTCACAGAAATTTGTCTCTATGAAAGATCAGTTCTGATTTCTTCCTCTGTGAAGCTCGAGTTAGTAGCAATGACACTTTGAAAGACTGCAGACCTTTGAGTTTCCTTTCCTACAAGTAATAGCTGTTTTGAGAATTTTTATTAGGCTGTTTTCTCTTTAAGGTATAATGGATATGGTGTGGCAGGAAAATTTGCATAAAGCTTTCCATGGTGATGTAAACAAAACAATATTATCAGGACGGGAAGGAAAACAGTAGCTAATTTATATTTCCACTCTGACCTGAAATTCACATGAGGTATCCTCATTTAATAACATGAAAATGTTAAATAGATAAAAGCTGATGGTATTTTCTTAAGTTTTCATCAAAGGTATTCTATTAAAAATATGTATTAAAAGTTCACTCAGAAGGGTTTGTGCTGCATGTTAGGGGAAAACAGGAGCTAAGTTTGTCTTACTAATCTAGATCGTACCTTTTCTTAATTTAAAAAATACCCCAAGAAATCTGTGGGATTTGGGTACAAAAAACACTTTCACAAATTCTTTACTTGTCAAGTGTAAAGAAACCATAAAAATATTAATGAATAAGGTCTATGTGTTTTACAGTTCTTCACCATATATAAATAGTTTATTTGATTTTAAAGATATAAACCACAGACACAGTGTCTACCTTGCAATGAAATGATCAAATAAATAAAACTTCAATTTGGCATGAGCCTAGCTGCCACTTCTGATCTTAGTTCCAGTTCATAAGTCCAGCTCACTCGAAGGTGGAATGCAAAACCTCCGCAGCACCTTCAGGACCCGCACTGAGGAGCAGGCAACGGCGTGCAACAGGCAACAACACCCTTTAGAGGGCCAGAAGAATCAACTTCCTGATACTTTAGTTAAAACTGAGGTGAAAAGTCTCACTACAAGTCCAGTTTCATACCTCTATTACTTTCTAAAGCTCACACACTGCTGGAACATGTGAGGCTGATGCTCTGCACCGTTTTCCCTGTGAGCAACCTATACAAGCTGGTGCTGCATACACCTAAGTGCAGCAACACAAAATACACTGGCTTGCTTGTAAGAAAGAGATTCAACACGGTCACTTTTCAGATGGGTGCTCGTGTAGTCTTCCCTCTGTGTGGGGAGGCAGACCTGCATACCATGTTGGATGTTGCACACCTCCTAAGCAGCAACAGTGAATTTTGGAACGATATAGTCCATCCTAACCATAAACCTAAGCAGACCAGAATTACAGACTGTCATAGCATTCTCCCTTTCAGAGGGAGAAGAATGGACTTGTGTTTCAGATGCAGTTTTCAAACCGGCACTCTTCCTACCTCCACAGGTGCCTTGCCATACGATCTTAGGTAAGCCACTTTATGTCTCTGTGCCTTGGTTTCCCTTCTCTATAATGTTGATAAGGTTGCCAGGTGGCAGAGCTGTTGCCAAGCCTAACTGGTAATGTGTACGGTGCTTCCAAGGTCTTTGATCAGAAAGCCGAACAGGAAAAAAATTGCTTCATGACTTACGCTAAGGTATTCTGCTTCTTGGCTACCAAGGCTGGCTCCCATGATCAGAGTTGTGTAGGACCTTTAGGCATCAAGAAGTCTGCCTATTCCGCAGAGCTACCCTGTGTCCTTGCAAAACCAGCGCTGCCTACTGGCAGGTCTGACCAACTTCTGAGATGATTGGAATGAGCAGAGATCACCGTGGGCCTCAGAAGGCAGGTGCTGAGCATGCAGGAACTACATCCCTACCTCCAGCCTTCACTGCCACAACAGTGACAAATCTGCTTTTTAACAAGCAACAGTAGATAGATCCATTTCAGGAAATTATTTCTCAATGTCACTCTCATTCATGCTGTTCTAGAGCAAATTGGATGCCAATCTTTGGAAGTACATGAGGTGAACTTAATCCTTAGCCCATTTCTGGTGATCTGGAGATGACCTATAACAAGAAAAGCACCTGGAAAACATAGCTTGTTCCTTAACCCAGTAGAAAGAGAAAGTTGGGTAATTTAATTTTTTCTTACACATGATCATTTCTAGATACAACAACTTCAGGCAACAAGGAACGTTAGACACCCTGTGGAAAATCAAGACTCCAGCAGAGTCTGAGCACTCAAGAGCAAGGCATCCACTGACCAAAGATTTCAGTCTGAAATTTTCACTCAGGGTACCTAAACACAGTTGAGGTTTCCTACTGAACAGAGTTTTCAGTGTCCCAGACGTAACTTTTAAGTTTCACATATATGAGCTATTAATTTGGGAAACAGTATTTTTTCCCAAACTTGAAGAGAAACTGACTGACCATCCTCTCCAGTGGGCAGGAAGATCTGTGACATGATATGACAATTATAAGTTACAAAGTGTGCCTGAGACATTATATGTAACCGTCTTTGTCCAGCTTAACAATTTTCTTCCTTTCCCAGCAGTAATTTTTTCCTTACAAAATAGTGGAAAATGCCATAAACAACACACTTTCAACAATTTATTTTAATTTTCAAGGTATGATTTGCTTGGATGTAACCTCTGCAGTAAGTAAGTGCTAACCTTCGGAACAAAGCAGAGATCTGTACACCCTCCTCTCCCAGAAAACGGAGTGACAGAATTTATCACCTCACAGTGGGCCCGATTCTGATGCAGATGGCAAGGAGTACTGGTAAGAATAGCAAATTATTTCCAGTTGCTACTTACTCGCTCCAGTGCAAAAATTTCACTTAGTTGCAGTTTTACCAGGCAACGCTTTTTTTTTTGGCTCAGGCTTCTTATGACTGACTGCAGAAGAATATATGGCTATGTATACACCCTTCAAATGCAGTAACAGGGGGGCTACTCTGCTTACTTTCCAAGGACCATTTACTAATCTTGAATTTAGCTAACCAAGCAGCGTAGCAGGGAGTTTATAAAGATTCCCATAATTCTGCCTAGCACGCTGTCCAAGCACAGAGCTCTTACTGTACCAGTAAGAATTCAGGACTAAAGAGAAAATATATACCTGCCAAGTTGCTTGTAGGAAATTGATTATGTTAATTACAGATGAATTTTATAGATGGATTTTATTTTAAATTATCGACATTGTTGCTTCTTAGTTTGACAATGTGTGAACAGTCAGATGTGAAACTAGCTGTATAATGCGTCCTAGTATTTCACAAATGGAATATAATATTGATGAGAACCACAAAATAGTTTGGTCATACTATGACATATTTTTCCTGTTATTGCCATATTTCAAAAGGGTCAAACCTGATTTTCAAAACAAGGACATTGTTTTCTTTGGTTTAAGCTAACTTCAGGTCACTCAACAGTGGTAAGGAATTTTGACAATATTCTACCGATTTTACTGATAAAATTCCCAAGGTGTGACTTTGACTACCCGATTCGGGACTGTGGTGCAATGTGCATAAAAGTGGAGTGGACTGTTCATAGAATTATTGCTATTGATGGCATCAATAGGTAGCAGAAGAACATGAGTTATGAGTTAAAGGAGCGCATCTCTACAAAGAGACAACAGGGGAGAAGAATACTTCGCAGGTTTTAATTTGTTCACTTATTTATTCAAGTTTCTTTTTGCATGAAAATTTCTATTGTAAGAGTTAAGAGAAGCTCTGACAGAGAATCCGGAATTGTCCAATTTTATGATGGTTTTTTTCCAGTTCTTCAATCCCTTTATATATTTGGAAGAATTTCCACATAAAAGAAGTTTCCTTTTTCTTCAGTGGGACTATTAATGTGTGCAAACTTTAACTGGGTCCAAGTATAAGCTCTGTGTGCTGACAGAATGTTAGGAAATCAAGTCTAATGAGTGGTCAGATAGTGCACAAAAGTAACTCCAGAAATCATAGAAAGCATGCTGATTTATAGAAAGCAGTACTAAGGAGTGTAGGGTTTCCATCTCTAAGGGACAGAATATAAGCAATGAAATGGAGAAGTGGTTTTCAACCCTTGTGAATTTGCAGACAATCTAAAAATATTTTTAGTGGAGAGGAATACCCGTGTAATATATTTAAGCTTGCAGATAATAAAATATCTTTTTCAGGGACCACTGACAGGAAGCCCAAGGATCCCCAAGGGTTCACAGGCTATAAGCAAGAAATCACTGAAATGAATAATACCAAATTATCTACCCCATTCTAGCTTTGTTTCCTAAGTTTGCCATGTTGTCTTGAATCTGTCTTACTAATTATCTGCAGTTATATTACTCTACTGCTTACATATCTAGAAATACCAAAGAAACCTGGAGAAGTAATTTTATTGAATTTTATTATATCTCTTCTAAGAAAAATTGTGTTTCATGAAGGAAAGGAATAAAACAATGATTCCATTCATATATAATGTGTCAGTAATTTATAACCAATTTATCAATGACCACGCAGCTGCACTCACTGTAGTTTAAAAAAAAAAAAAGCTCTCATAATGCTTACATAGTCTCTGAAAGCATAGCATCTTAATAAAGGAAGAGGAAGCCACCAGAGTAATTAGAAAGGTATATTGTAGTGCATATAATGGCAGAAGGATGTTTGTATTATAGTCCAACACATCATTAAGGATACAATTGTTATTTAATGTGGCACAATCATCTTTCTACTCTTCATGAAATCCACTTAAGTAATTACTTTTCTTAGCTCATTGGCTCTATGAACTGACAGTTTAGCAAAGTGCTATGTCTAAAGAAATACTGAATCTCCATTTTTAAAATACCCTACCTCTTTTTAAGCTTGACTGTTACTGTTTACCTGGAATGGCCATTTTCTCATTTGAAAAACTGGTGAAGAGAGTGGGGAGGAGAGGGGAAAACTGGATGGGGGGGAGAGAAGGGAAAGAAGCACTAAAAGGTTACAGAGCTGTCTTAAAAAGTGAAAATATTAAATGAAAAGCCCTGCTCCCTTTTTCTCTGCAGGGTATCCCTTTCCCCCAGACTTGTTTTTGGAACATATATATATATATAAAAATAAATATAAACCCAATTAACTGATCTGTTTGTACAATGTTTAGTCATTTTTGTATCTGTTAGCAGCAGAACACTAGCTCAGTACTGCAGCACCTTGAGTTGCTTCTAATCTGTTTTTAGGAGGAATAGTTTTACAAAGTACAGTTTTCAAGATTTGGGAGAGTACCGTCTTACGACAGTTAGTGGTGAACATTAAATAACCCATTATTTTATTTTCTAATCTTTTTGCACTTGTGACCGCTATAATATATGGGAGCAGACAAACATCATCTATATACTAAAAGCTCATTCGTTTTTTTTTTCCTGTCATGCATATTTTAATATAAAGTTCAAGACCATTCTGCAGAGCAAGCCCAGCATTCAGCAAACACAGCACTGAAGTGCAACATTTAAATTGCCCAACAGCATGCTTTGGTTTTTTTTTCATTTTAAACTTTAAGCTCTCTTTCAAAAGATGTTATAGTCCTTGTGTTTACTAGCATTACAACAAGGTAAGTCTGAAATACCTTTATCTTATTTGGTAGATCTATGTTTGATGCTCTTTGTTTGAATAGAAGTGTCAGCTGTATTTTACTTTATTATATAAAAAAGTTTCAGAATTTAATTAAGGGTCAAGTACCCGCAGTAGATAAATGCAACAGCTAAAGCATATTTCTGATCTCTCTGAAGACTGAAATAATGAAAATTATTATCATTGAGTAAAACTGGTCTCAATGATGGTGACTGGGAGATGGAATCTGTGTTAGTCAGCCATAATTTACATAATAATGGGTTCCGAGTTTTCATCAGCACCTTTTGTTTGTACAGTGCTTACTCCTACAGTAAATTGTCAAAATGTCATTCCTATCCAATCAGCCAGAAAATATCAACAGTAAACAAGGCACAAGAAGAAATTCTCTGATTAAAAGTATGGCGGAGGAAACAGTAAAACGGGACACTGTAACAGTCGTAGCACTCTTATTCTGATATATTCAACAACACTGATGAGCAACTTATGAAACATTATTATTTTTTAAGGAAGCAATGCCACAGAGGGGGTGATGTCACTAAAAGGATCGCAGCAAACAGTTAGATAACTGTTTTTTTTACACTTGTGTTTGTCATTACCTGTTTGTTTCCTCTTCCATGTGGCAATCTATTTCTCTTCTCCAGGCAAAACAGACTCAACCAAAAAGTTACTTTCACGATGGGCTGGGTAGCCACAGACACACAAAAATATACATACAAGTCACCCAAAAGCAACTTAATAAATGTAAACACTGAGTCCTAAATTAAAATGCCGGCCCAAATAAACCTCTCTTCTCTCTCTAACAAAAACACAAAGCCTGACAGTATTTAAGTTCAAATGAATTCAGTGTAACTTTCTGCCACCCTCTAAAATTCACACAAGTGCAAGGAGAGGAGGAGCATGAATTAGTCACAGTGTAGGCTTTATAGCCATCGTACTTATATACTATATTAAAATTATAAGTTTCACATTGTGTTTGAAATAAAAATGAATAAAGTGGCATCCTGCCAAAGAGAACCAGAAGCCACCCTTGTGTGGAACTGAAACATTTGGCTTATATAGTACTTAATTTATTTTCATGAAATGACAAGTTATATAAATGTATCTTTAAAACAGAGAGGCAAAACCTTAAAAAAAAAGTTTCTTTGTATTGTGGTTCATAAAGGTTGACACAGTCATAGTCTGTATATAAACAGAACAAAAAACAATAAACGTTCCTCAAGGAGGGCTTCCAGCACTGTGCTCTTAAAAATCTTCAAAAAGGATGTGATCATGTAGTTGAGTCACCACAGAAAAGACTCACAGTACCTTCTTTTGGAAATGAATAGGAGTTTTAAAATCTATTGAAATGAAGTGTTGACATAAGGAAATATTTTGTAGAGCTTTCAGGTTTCTTTACCATTCACTTTATTTTACTTGGCTACTTTTAATTTTTTTGCACTTCTTCTCTTTGAAAATCCTGCATTGTCCAAGCCCTTTCGATTAAGCAGCTTGGCTGAATGAAAGCACTGTGATGATGTGGCGGTGCATCAATAAACAGGGTGCCTCTCAAAGCAGGACAGAATGCTGAGAAATAGGGCTGATCAGCGGTAATTACTCTGACACTTCACGCAGTACAGGGAATTAACTCCTAGGACTTTGGGCCGAATGGAGAAGCAGTCGTTGATGTTCCACATTGTGAATGCCTCAGTGCCTGAACCCATTATGAGTTTAAGCGGAGATGGGAATTAACTATATACAAGGGTGTTTTTTTTTTCCTCCCCCCCTCCCAGTTAGGAATGTGAAGCAGAGTACAGAAAATGAAAATAATTTGGGATGCTGAGCAAGCTGCATTTCTATTTTTTGCTAAGGTCTTTACACTCATTTTCCATTAAAACACAAATAATTGAATAAAGGGATGCCCATAGCAACCATATTTGTGGGAATGCACACATCATGTTGAGGAAGACACCCATATGCCAAGTTAAGGAAGTGGAATTGCCCTAAGGCAGACCTGCAGAAACTAAGGTACACAAAAACACATAGCAGGAGGGGAAATACAGCTAAAAAGGCAACTAGTTAGCAGCTGCCACTATGACCTTTAACTGCATCCATGGTAACTGGGCTAAAGATGGAGTTCCATTTTATTATTCTCACACCCACAATGTTAAGCCTATGAATCCCATTGCAATTTAATGGCTGAAATCAGAAGGCAGATCTGTGTTCATTGGACCAGTGCCGACATCCTCTTAGCTAATGAGTGCAATAAACATTTTCATGCCAGGAAACCAATGCAAGTGGAAATATTATGCCATGCAGAAATCTATCCCCCAAACACAAAGAAATGGTCAGTAAAGTCAGTCCTTTATGATCATTTGCATATACTGTAATTTTTCAGGTTTTAGGCCACGCATCTTTGAAGCAGGAAGATATTTAACTCATATATTCTTTAATACTGTGGCATGTAACAATGTTCACTTTATATTAAGAAACATGGGAAGAATTATGTATTCCAGAGTTAATGACTATTACTGCCTCCAATTATTTTCCTAAAGGAATCTCATGTTTTTAAATAGTATTTTTTCTTTCATGCACCTAAAATATATTTCATCCATTTGTAGGCTATGTACAGTACCACCAGCTGAGCAAAAGACAGTAAACCAGCAAAGTGTTGCAACAAGAAAGAGGGCTTTGTTCTAACTTTTATTGCTATTGTAATTTGACTCATACAGTTTTTCTTAAGGATCAGTGACAACAATGTCATATCTTTGTCATGTGAGCTGAAAGCAAGACATATATCATCCTTACTTGGGCTGAAGTACCAGAGCAACGACAACAGCAGTTAAAAGGATCTGTGCTGGATGTGTCTTTGAATTCTCAAGCACTTCCACCTCTAAAGTTCTGTGGTAACCTGTAAAATCGACAATGAGAGGTATGGAGTGGAGCTAACAATTGATTTGTAAGCCTTTACCTGGAAAAAAACAGCACAACTGAGGAGTAGCCATAGTTATTTTTAAGACTGTAAATATAGCGATTTAGCCACATTGAGACATTCAGTCATTTATCT
>NW_008825016.1:1795169-1796803 GCF_000699105.1 Pygoscelis adeliae | reverse complement strand
CCCCCCCTCCAAGAAGGAGCGTCATTCTAATAACACAACAGACCAGGTGAAGAAGAAAACTCAGAATGCATAAATGTGCAGCTGGGAAATGAAGGTCACCAAAATCTCCTTGAACTCTTGGGTAAACCCACTGTATTTTCTTCAACGTGGTGCAGTCAAAGACATAAAACTACATTAGTGCATTCATAAAGAGCATTATGTGAAATATCCCTGCCTCTCACAGTCAACTTCCTCCTCCATCTTAAAATATCCAGAATTTTATTTTTGTTAAAATGTTAGCCTGGCATAAGGAGAGAGGGCTTAATGACTTCCCCTGACAAGAACTACATGTATTTTTTTTCTTATGGAATACTGCCAAATATCCTTTGTAATAAAAAGCTTGAACTATTTTGCTAACAGAAGCCGCTTGTTCTGGTAACTGTAAAGGTCAGACAGAAAATAATTTTGGTGTTTCTTATCTTTTAAAATAATGTCACTTTTTATCATTACGGTAACATTTTTGGACAACAAAGAAAAGAGAAAACAGAAGATGTGATACCCCAGACCACCAGGTACATTATTTCTTAAAAGACATTAGGTTAAAAAAGCTGTTAGCCAATTATACCAAAGACTGGAAATGTCACAAAAGCCAATGAAATCTCCCTGGTAACATTCAGAAATAATATGCTTTGGATCATACTGTATATTAAATGACAACTGTCAATTTAAAAAAGAAGTCCTCCAAAATCTTTGATGTATGACAATTTAGAAGTTGAAACACACTGTTCTTACCATTTAATATCTTTGAGATAAAAAGCTTTTGACATGTTAACTAATGTGAAGGAATAAGTGCTCCTCTCATTTCCCTAACAGGGTACTGGACCGCACTGAGTAGCTTTTTGTGATAAATGTCACAAGAAGCAAGGTGGTATATAACCATTTTATTTAGTTAAGAAGTATACACATTTATGGCTATTACATTACATAACAATAGAAAAAGGTGAGATTTTGTATCTTAAATGTTGTTCTTTGATACGTGTAGTCTTTCTTTCAGTTAAAATGGGCATTTGAATAGGCACTGATTGTCAATATTATCTAATCCACTTTTCTGTCTGGGGCTATAGTACAGCGTGATTCAGAGTGTGCTGGTTTTGGCTGGGATAGAGCCGTCAGTCTCTGAATGCACAGCCATTCCAGGATAAAAGGTCTGTTGAACTGCATCTTAGTTGTCTTTTTTCTTGTTTGTTTTTTTTTCTCACTGCGTGGAAATCATTCACAATCTCCAGCTTCAGGCATCTGGCCTGGGTGGCTCCTAGGTAGCTGAGGAAAGCTCTCACCGGGCAGTGCTGCGTGGCAATGCTGGGCTCCTCGCTTCAGCTGGGCTCCCAGATTCATTGGCTATGGAGGATGCTTGCTCCTACCCTATAAGTGCATCTCAGTAGTTAAGGCAGTGGCTTAAATCTGTGTGCCTTGGACTGAGGCCCAGCTGTAAATCTCCCATTTTCAGGACAACCCGAGGTTGTATCCTATCAGGTTTCTCTGTGTAAGGACTTCTCCTGCCACTGAAGCAATGGAGCTCAGCAATGAAGTTTAGACAAATGCCTGACCCTGGGTAAAGGGGGTGTTAGAGAGCCTAAGCCATAGGTGATCAAACA
>NW_008825016.1:1756901-1795146 GCF_000699105.1 Pygoscelis adeliae | reverse complement strand
GTCTGAATTTTGAGTTGTCTAAATTAACACCCTGTAAAAAAGGAGATTAGATATCTAAATAAATAGTAAGCTTCTAGGTGGCCCTAATGAATTGTGAGTGTGTATGCTAATTGTTAGGCACGGTGTGGATGGGGTTTTGTGGCCCTGAAAACCTCACGCTGAAGGTTTACACCGCTTAGTTGTTGGCAGAATCTGTCTGAAGGTGAATCAAAGACAAATCTGCCCTCAAAAAGGAAAAGTCCTAAGCAGTGTAGACCTCACCAACTGTTGCCATTGGACTCTGGGGAAGAGATTAATTCCTGAACCTCTTCTAATTAACAGTATAGACACAGGCAAGAAACACTGCTGTGTATTGCCTCAGATCAGCTGTGGAATTTTTTCGGTTATTTTGCTGAAGAGCAGACCACAAGTTAACCATACCAAGACTGGGAAGCTTTATGAACTCATTCAGTAAGTCTTTATAATAATGTTGTATTCACTGGAATAAAATGAAATAGCAGACGACAGGATGGTGCCACAGTTGTGAAGAAGGCAGTAAACATGATCTGCTGGGAAATTTTTCTGACCCTGAAAGCAAGAGCAGAAGACAGAAAACACTGTTGTAACCTTGGTTGCGTGACACATTTGAAGATGCAGATTTCGCTGTTGTGGAACACTGGGACATTGGGACCTCATTCAGTTAGGCCAAAGAGCTGCACAAACAGAGTGGGCTCCATCTCATGGGTAGGATAGGTACTGTCTTTGGTTGAAGAGTAGGTGGAACATCCAAAATGACATTATTAATGCAAGACTTTGCGTTGACAGGTGAGATACAGACCTAAGCTATGTATATCCCAGTAGAACCTACAAAGCACAGAAAATTAATATAAGCAGCTAGAGAAACCAGGCAAAAATGTATGCCAAGCTGAACTGTAAACAGGATGGCATTTTTAACTTTTACATGAAAAAAATAATCTACATATACAGCAGAAATTTCAGAAAGTTGAGGTGGTAAAACTGCTCATTATGAAGCTGGAAGTGTAGAGTTTTTAATAAATATTTCTGGTTTGAATCTGAAAAGCAAAATTATATATTTATATGTGTGCTGTATGAATTATTGATTTTTTGTTGTTTGGCAATCAAAGCAATATATTTGATTTCAGCTAAAACCAAAGAGATTTTTTTAAAATTTTCAGCATATAGAAAAAGAACTTTTTAATGTCCATTCGCATTTACTTTCAGTGGTCCAATGTCTATCTAGGTACTTAGACAAGGCAGAAGAAGACAAAAAGAAGACATTCAGTCCAGAATTCCTTTATCTTAAGTGCTTAAGCCATTTCCTGTGAGACAAGGGAACAGGGTCACATTCTTATTCCCAGTCAAAAAGAGGGAGATTTAAGCTTTCCTTTCCCACTTCATGGATGACTGATATATGGACGGAAAAGTGTAAGAAAGCAGAACCCCCTTCTGGTTTTGGCATTGCATTTAAATCCTGCCATACCTTTTGATCCAGTTCATTCCAGATTCTTGAGTACTTTTAGATCCATTGAAACTAATGTCTTTGGGTGAATTAACTATTCCAAGGTGAAAAAACATTCAGCCCTACTTGTATCACGTAAAGATAATGAAGAGGATTCCCCATTAGTAATCAAAGAGGGTGTTGAACAACAAAAACGAACGATTAACATTCTGAAATCAGCAGCACTCCATAACTAGCGTTTAAGAATTCCTAAGAGCAGCTGGAGAAATGTTCAGGACATTGATGATAATTTTGAACAAGTCCTGACATACAACGAAAGCTATAGAAGGTAATCAGACAATGTTACTCATCAGACCCCTTCCCCTGCTGTTACTCTTATGCAAAATAATGCAAAGCTGACATGGGATGTTTCTCTGGTACCAGAGGAATGATTGCAAGGTTTTTTTATTAACAGTCCAGAAGTTAACGTGAAATTACTGCTGGAAGCACTTATGGATAAGGATAAGTCAGTGGTAAATAACAAAGAGAACACTGTGGAGACGGAAAAGATTGCTTAGTAAACCAGGTTATTAGTAATAGGGTGCTTTAATACAGCCCAATCCTAAATTACCTTTCTAGAAACCACAGAACTGAATAACTGAAAGCAGTGACTTAAAAATATGGAGGATTCATACCAGGCAAGCAACCAAACAGTAGCTCAGAATGGGATGATATAGCAAAAAACCCATTCACGATTGCTGAATGGTCAGTGAGGGAGCAGGAGAGCTGATCTTTCTGTTATAACTTGGTGAGACCAATGCTGGAGTATTGCATCAACTCTGCAGTCCACATTTTCAGAAAGACACAGTGGAGCTACTGGAGAATGTAGAGAGAAAATGCAGAAATGTTTTGAAAATGGGAGAAAATGCCTTCTGGTGAGAGATTTAAAGAGTTGGATCTTTCTGTTTATGAGGAACAAGATTGAGAGGTGACTTGTTTATGGCATATATACTTTCCCAGGCAGAAAATAATGGATATGAAAGGACTCTGTAATCTAGTGGAGAAAGGCATAATAAGAACCAAAGGCTGGAGCCTGAAGCCAGATGAATTCAAATTGGAAATAAGGCACACACTTTTAATGCTGATAGCTATTAGCTATCAGAACACATTATAGAGGGAAGTGGTGGATTTTCCATCTCCTGAGATCTTCAAATCAAGATTGGATGCCTCTCAGGAAGATATACTTTAGCTGCAGAGAAACTATTTGGCTCAAGGTAGGGATAACTGTGTGAAAGATAAGTGCCTGTGATCTAGAAGAAAGCAGATTAGATGATCTAAGAGTTTCTTTTTGCTTTTTACACTAAGAAAATTTGAAAACCTGCAGTATGCAGCTGGGAGTTAATCTGAGTCCTCCACCCCAGATTTAGCCCAATCAGATTACTTGTGCATTGAAGTGAAATTCGTACACCATCCCTCACTCTTTTATATCCCTTTGCAGGGTTTACCCACAGGGAAGTCAGATTTATTGCTGTTTGCTTTCCTTCAGGATTCTGCTAAGGCAATGCTCCATGTTGGAGAAATTAAGGGAACAGATGCAAAGGTCTGCAACCACTGTTTAGACTTTCATTAATGCTTAATTTCTAAAAGAGATCAAAAAAGACATCACTGTTTCTGGCATGTACTTCTAGGATTGAGGCATGGCAAAATGCAGAAAGGTTGTGTCCACTGTACCACCTACTAATATTATTATTTATATGTTTTTTTATTTGGAGTGTTCACTCCTGAACCACTGGCAATTACTGAAAAATCATTGCTTCATATATCAAGGAAGGTGACAAAGAGAACAATTTTCTAACTTGTGACATCCACAGATAGGTACAGAGAATGCTTGAAATTTGTTATTATGTTAAGTGACATCCTTTGTGAAAGGATGCTGTGTAGTCCATGTGGTGAAACAATACAGAAGTATCTTTTGCCTGGTCCTGGCCTCCTATATCAGACAACTAGTATAATCCGGTTATGGGTCTTGTGTTTCAAAACATATTTCAAAAGACCACAAACTAGTGGTGACACTAACAAGAAAAGTAGGCAGTACTGCAAAATCTCACAGTTTTGGTGATATGGCATGCATTTATCTCAGATATGGGCTTAAAATTACTTGTTTAAAGCCTGATTTTATGGTGATGAGGAGAATAGAAAAAGGATGCACAACACAATGTGTATAGGCAAAAAAATGAAGGTAAAAAGATTGGTTTAACAGGGAGAAGAGGAAAAAAAAGTCATTGCATATTTGGAAACAGATAAGATGAACAGGTGAAATTATGGTGTGAAAAGACAAGTTTGTGCACAACAGTTCTATGGACTCTTAAGGCATAAGTAATTTTATTGAACTTGAGTTGTCAATGTCTGAAGTTGTCACTGTAGATTCCCTCTACTGCCAATGGAGAGAAATAGGTGCTTTTAAAACATGATTCAGCTGACCTATTTTAGTCATCTACTTCAGGATGAGATGAATCACAACCTAAAAGTGCCTATTTCTCTCCATTGATTATGAAAAGAGTCCAGGGTGACAACCTCAGATGTAGATGTCTCAGTTATAGATTTTTGTATTTGGTCAGATGAATCCCACTATTAGAGCCTATAGATTCTGACACATCTTCACTTTTTTCCATAATTTCTTATTGAAAAAACAGCTAGTATGGAGAAATAGAGGAGATACACATACATTTGTATCAGGTACAATTTACTGTAGAATGGCTGGAAAATTGACATTATATGTGTCAAATGTTGACATTTTGATGAAAAAAATCAACGTCCAAAATATTTCAGCTGAGAAAGAAAATATTTCTGTGTGGAAATACTGACATGTGGCCTCATGGGAGTGACAGGTCAGTGCTTCAGGCTTCCAGCCTTCTATACAGAGCAAAGTCTCTGCCTGGACTACATATTCCAGGATTCATCCTGGTTCCTTCCGTTGGTAATCCTGGTGGTGCCTCTTGGGATCCCCATGGTGATGACAAATCACAAGAGATGAACTCAGCTAAGCAGCCAGAACCAGTCAGAGGAGATTGGGAGCATCAAGTAGCCGAATTACACCTTCTGCAAGGTGTCTAAGTGGCATACTTTTAACAGAAGTATATAGAGTTTTGATAGAGTGATAGCAAGTTAATGTTTTAAACAAACAAATGACATTTTTAAAAAAGAAAGAAGACAGTTTGGAATCAATAACCTGACTCCTCAGCATCCAGATTGATTATGCAGTCTTCAAGGAAAGCTGAATTATTGGTGTACACTGATTCTTATTTTGCTGCCGTATTTCAATGCTCTTTGTAATCTTATAAGTCCCCACCCACTTTGATAGGCTTATGACCATATTTTGCATTTCTCCCTTCCCTTCCCTTCCCTTCCCTTCCCTTCCCTTCCCTTCCCTTCCCTTCCCTTCCCCCTTCTTTTCTCTTGCTTCCTCTCTCAGTCTTTTGTTTTTTTCTCTGTCCCTCTTGTTAAGGAACTGTGGATGGTGCTAAAAAAGTTAATACTCATTTTACCAATGTGTGGTTAGCAAAAGATACTTCCCAGTATGGAGAAGAGCACAGGAAAACACAAACAAATTAGATCTGCTTGACAGGTTATCAAATCAAACTTGAGTGCAAAGATATGCATAAGTTAAGTTCAGAAATATCTTTGAAGATAAAGCTTATGCATAACATTTCTAGAGATAACATCATGTTCAACTTACAGAGGCTGCATTACTCATGTGCATAAAATAGTAACCTTTGTGAATGGTCTGTACAAATTTTGCTATTCAAGAAGCCAGAGATTCTGACTCCTACTTCCAGCTGGAGGGAACTGAAGAGGAGAAAAACTAATTTCAGTGTTTCCTTAATCCAGAAATCTCAGCTTTTAGAAGGAGAAGTTCAAAGGCTGAACAGCCTCTGAGGTTTTGAGTTTCCTTCAGAGAGCTCTGATAATGTTTCATTGTTTGTCAATAAAACTAAGGTAGAGAAACAGGCTACTCTTAGTTTTATTAGGAATTTAAACTCATCTGTGTACAACAGTATATGATACAATATAAGTAAAAAAAATAGACTTTAATCATATGCATGTTATACATAACCAAAAGCTATAATGACATAGCCAGGAACTCAAAAAAATAGAACATTTGAAAAACTTTTGCCATTTAAATATGCATAATGTTTTGTGTTTGATTATATATTCACATATTATTAATTTTTACAGATGTCACCTGCCATTTTCCCAAACCTTGATGCCCTCTCTCTGTAACTTCCTAACTGCCACAGCCTTCTGAGTTCAATATCTTCCCCATAGGTGGTCCTTTAACCCAGCTCCATTTTCACTCATTGTAGTGAAATCCTTTGTCAGTCCAGCATGAGACTCACTGTTCACAGTAACAGACTCATTTCAGAATTTTTAGTTGGGCTTAGACCCCCAGACTGTCCTGATCTCTGTTCTACCCATGAAGATCCCCATCTGATCTATTTTTAATCCTTTTCTGCACTGGTTTTACTGGCAATGCCCATTGCTTGACTCCCCGCCTCCGAGGGTAAGGGCTTCCTACCTACTTCCTAAATACCCATCCCCGTTTCCTTTCCTAGCCTGTTCCTCTTCCCTTTCTTATGAGGTATCTGCTCCTTGCCCTCTTTAATAAGGTCTAATCTACTTCATTTGGTCCCAGGTCTTCCTCTTTCTCACCAGAATTTAGTTTGCTGTCACCCAAACCAACAAGCTCTTTGTAACTCTCAATATAATTTTCTTCATCAGATCATAATTCCAGCCTTCTAATGCCTCCTATGACAAAGAGGTGTCAGTTATCCTAGATATCTCTGTGCTCCTAGAGAGTTATTAGGCTACTAGGCAGAATTTTTAATTTCTCCTCCCAGTCCCGGTCTTTCTTTTGTTCTCTCCACATTAGAATATGGTGGCTCCCTTCTCCATGCCAGCAAGAAATCCTCAGTATAAAAAAGGAGAGCAAGGCTCCCTGCTCTCCATACTGCTCAATGGGGGGCATGGATAAACTCCCTGAAGGTTAGGGACTGACTGTCTGGGAGGCAGCTTTGCTGAAAAGGATCTGGGGGGAAGCAAGCTAAACATGAGCCAGCAGTGTGCCCTGGTAGTCATGAAAGCTAATAGCATCTTGGGCTATATTAGCAAAGCGAAAGGTTGGACCAGATGATCTTTTGAGGTCCCTTCCAACCGGGGATGTTCTATGATTCCATATTAACTATGTTAATGGTATGTTGAGAGAAGTGAATGTTCTCCTTTACTTGGCCACGTCCAGATACTGTGCTCAGTTTTGGGAACCCAATGCAAGAAAGACGTAAGTAAGTATAATCCAGGGGCTAGAACACATTCCCTATGAGGAATGTCTGTGGCAGCTGGGTTTGTTCAGCCTGAAGAGGTGGCTGCAGGAGGCCGCCTTTCAACACTTATGAGTAGGCTACTAAGGCGGCAGGGCTAATTTTATTACTGAGGTGCACAGCAAGAGAACAAGAGATAACAGACTTAACTGGAATGGGGGAAGTTCTGACTGGATATAAGGAAAAACTTTTTTAACTATGAAGAAAATGAAGCACGAGAGTGGGTTGCCCAGAGAGGCTGTGGAATCCACCCTTGGAGGTTTTCAGGACCTGATGAGACAAAGTCCTGAGCAACCTGAATTCTGAATTCAATGTTGACCTTGTTCTGAGCAGAAGGTTGGACTAGAGACCTCGTGAAGACCATTTCAACCTACATGATTCCGTAATTCCATGAAACTTCTGTTGAAAATGCTTTCCCAAAAGTTCCTCACTTGTCCAAGTTAGAATGGGTTTGGATTTATATCAATGGTATGCATCCTTTTAAAATTTCAAGCCTTTGCTCTCAGGCGCAGAAGACTTGGAGCACTTCAAAGGAAAGACTGCCAGATTTTTTTTAATGTGTACAAAACAAGATTATCTCCCTGGACTCATTGTTGGATACTACTGAGTAGTTTTGTTTGAAATATTTGAAGAGAGGAAAATGAGGTTTGAGGCAAAGTGAATGTAAAAAAAAAGTCTGATTCTCAGACTGTTGCTGGTCTACCACTGGTGCTACCAAAGTTGCTGTTAATCTATCATGACTACGGTAAAAGTTCAGCTCCCCATAGCACCAGCTAGACATCACATGTTGAAAACCAGGCGAGTTGCCAAACGCTAGTTCATTTTTAGTGGGAATGCCATGGTTTGGCAAATCAAGAGGTAAACCAGAATATACTCTATTTTGTCATCTGTTCTTAATGCACTATGCTGTTTTTAAAGTGGTTTTGTATGGAATTAATAATTTAATGTACTGGCCAGTTGTGAAAATTATGCCTGGTATCAGCTGTAATCTTATGATTTAATTTCTCCCCTCCCTCCATGCCAGCCCCCCCGAAAGTTTATTGCTGACCTGCAGTAAGGTTTCCTCTGAGATTTTCTTAGTATTTCCAAATATGTATCACTTAGTTAAGTGATGAGTGGTGACATTTAACAAAGTCAGTAGAAAATGAAGACAATGCTACATCTAGAAGTAGAGGACAGCCACCACCAACAAAAAAAGGAAACCATGCATTTTGTCATATTTTATGAAACAGAAAGTGGAAGATAGAGCAATGCTGACTAAGCTTGGAAGCTAGAGGTTTCTTGGAGAAAAATGCATAATAAAAAAATTAAGCTGTACAAAAAATTGAGCTGTAACATGATGGGAAGTATCTCAAAAATGGAATACATAAAGAAAAGCTAAAATATAATAGCCTAAAGAGGTAGTTTCCTAAATGAACTCTACCAGTATTGAAGAGAAAGGGAAAATATAGGAAGATACTTGCCTGAGTGTATCTGAATGGTTATCAAAGACACATAGAGTGTTGATTAAACTTGTAAGTGATATCATAAATGAACTTTATATGTGGAAGATCCTTTGGGAATTAAGAAACTGTCTGCACTCTAAGCCTGACAGCTGATGTCAACATTTTCATTCCGTATTTTCTGAAGAAGCCAAGGGAAAGACAACCAGTTTGTAAGGTGTCTGGAATGGGCAGAATTACAGCAAAAGAACCCAGATAGATCTACACATTTACGTGCACCAATTTTCAGGTCTGGAACAAGAAATGGACTTTCTTATATTAGAAGGGGCATGTGAGAAATACTTGCAGAGTCCTGAAAAGAGGAGTGAAAATTGGTAAAAGTGCCTTCAGAAAATCTGCTGGATTTCTGTTAACTTGAGGTTGCCTCATTGCCTCTGCCGTAAGTATTGACCCACAAAGCATGAAGACTCCATCAGAAAACTCTCTCTGTCCCTTGTCATTTCAGCCCATTTATATAAGAAAGTGAGGTACGCGATGGACTCTCATTGAATTTCTGTTTGAGATATAACTCAGCAGGGTTCTGCTTATCCACACCAATATCTTACTCGCACATTTCTGACTCACCTCACTTCCGATTGAAGGGTCGTTTCAGGGTAGTAGCTTCCACAGTCCTTCCTCACTGGCTATTTCCAGGTGGCCATTGACATTGATTACTTCTAGTAGTCCAGGAGTTTTGGGGCAGAGGTAAGTGATGGCATGTTTTGCCCCAACTAAATACTGTTCATGTAACCATCCGCACCACTGCAGTCGCTAGCCAGACCACCGTTTCCTGAGGCCCAGATAAAAATATTTCCTCCACCACAATAACCCTAGGGGAATAAAAAAAATAACAAAACAAAACTGAACTTTCCATACAGACCTTTTATTTTAAACAGCCAGTGTTATATTTCTGCCAAACTTAGAAGGTGTTTTTGATTATGTAGCTTTCAACTACCATGGAATTAATATAGAAAAACTTGTGTTCTTCAGGGAGCCCTGTCATACATCTGCAAAATAAGGTTCTTTTTATGTACCTACACATTAACATTGACATCCACTCCCTCATTTAATTAACAACATTTGAATGTTGTTTCCTTTCATGTAGTAATTGTATTTTTTATTCCTAAACTGATCCCTTGTTTTGGATGGAGATAAAATCGGAAAATGTCAAGATTTGTCCAGAAAAAAACAGTAACAATAAGGGGTTCCTTTTTTCCTTGTGGTTTTTGAAACCTAAATCTGGACTTTCCTAGTGAGTTTTGAAAAAAATCTGAGGTGGGAAATGAACCTCTAGATTTTGAGTTGGGGGGAGAACTTTCTAACTTTTTTGGTTCTTTCTTTCAGCGAGTTCAAAGCTAACCTGCTGGGTCTAGGAACTTTCATGTCTTTTGGACCCTGGTAGCAACTATAAATAGTTGTGGTTGTTAATGTAGGTATGCACACTGGAGAATCTAGAGCATGTATTACATGTCCGCCAAGGAGTTGAATTCCAAAGAAGGAGAAGTTAAAACTGCATTAGTAATGCTTAACTTTAACAGCCAGATAAAAGATAAATGGTGGAGGAATGCAATCCAGTGTTCACTAACTACTTGAATTTCTTTAATAAAGCTGACAAACTCATGAATATTAAAATGAGTCCTGGGTTATGTGTCCTTATGTAAGGTATTCCTCTTCTGTCTGGCAAATTGTGTCCATGCAGTTATTAAAAAGGAGAAAAGAGGAGAAAATGAGGTTAGATCACAGGGGAAAGAGCAGCCTGTTGGGAGAGGTCTTAGTACTCTTTCTTCAGTACTTCATCTAAAGAACCCGGAGATAATGCGTAAATAGTTTTGGTTTTTTTTTTTTTTTTTAAATCAGAATTTAAGTGTATGAAAGGCAATCCATCCGTTTACGAAACATATATGTGTGTACAGTCAGAAAATACCGTAGTGTTTTGGGTTTTTTTTTTTTACTTTACTGAAAAATTTCATCAAGTTTTATACTTTAACAGAGTTACAGGTGATAACTTTTTCTATTTACAATAAGCCTATTCCTTTCTAATAATTTGTTTGGTGATTAATATTTTAATATAATTATCATAGTAAGATAGCAGATGAACTTTGCAGCTGGAAGAAAAAGAAACTTTTCGAGTAGATCTGGGATAAGGTACCTAGAGATATCTCAAAAAATCCCTAATAAAAATATATAATTTATTCTGATCAAATTTTTTTTCTGTACTTAGTGAAAGTATTTAATTAATAAGCTTATTTTTGTGTGAGGGTTCCTATGAGTGGAAATTTCTAAAAAGCAATCATAACATAACTTGAAGAATACCCTTTCCAAGAAATTTGGAAAAAGTAGCAGGAAGAAAAGACTTGTAACAGATATTTTTAAGTAGTTGTATGCATCCAAATGAAGAAATACAAGTTCTGAATGGCTGTATGAGCAATATAAAAATGCATGTTATGCTGGAGGTTTATTTCCAGCTCAAATCCTGGCACTTTTGCTAGCATATATTACCTTTCTCCCTCTCTCATCAGTCCCCAAATTCATTTGCCTTGAAAAGAAGACATTTTGCACTGTTTCCTGAAGAAAAAATTTTTTGATCAATTAGGTCAGAAACAGCTTCTACATTTTTGAAACAAAACCTGGAAAAAAAAAATTAAAAGCATCTTACAGGTACTAGATTATCCCTTTAATGCCTCCATTAATATTAAATAAATCCTGCAAATACAGTGTCTTGGTTTTGGAAAATATATTAATTGGGTGTATGTCAGGAATAAAATCCAGGAACTCACTTTTAATATTTCTTAAATCAAAAGCTTCTTGTTCTTAACAGCCAACCCATTTAGATATTCCTTCCCTCTCCCCCCTCCAAAAGCCGGCTCCTTCAGCTGACTGCTGCACTCCAGTGCTGTCTGTATAGGTTACAAGCAGTGAAATGCATTACAGCCATCCACATTTATACTTGTCCTGGTGTCAGTGTTACTCCCACAAATGGCTGGAAAAAAATACACAATTTTTCTTAATGCTCAGAGCCACGTTTACTACCAAGCACCTCTGGAAACTGCAATTAAGTGCCGAGTTTTCTTTGGGGATCTGACCCAAAGCACCTTTCAAAAGCAAAAGAAGATTCCAAATACACAGGGTCTTTTTCTGATTTCATATACTTCCATGTAAATCACAAACATCTAACAGAAAATAATGATATAAATGCAAGCATTATAGATTTTTATTATAGATAATTCATAGCTCCTTTGCTAGTAGTGCATGTTTCGGACATTGCTGAGTGATAATGATCTATTTACTGATAAAGTAGGAAGCACATAACACTAGGAGACAAATGTCTTAAGAGTCCAAACCTGCAAGTAAGTTTGCTTAAATGTACTCCTATGAATAGAGCCACTGAAATCAATGAAACTATTCATGTGCATAAATTTAAGCATATGCAAAAGTACTTGAAGACAGGAGATTTAGTTCTTAATTATTTTAGGTCACTGAAGGAAATGGAGGCCACAGTTTCTCCCAGAACAGGTGACAAATCTGCTTAGAAAGGTAATGTGGAAGTGGCATAAGGAAACAGTGTATAAGCAGTTTCATCCAGCAATATGAGAACACACTGATGCTGCCGTAGAGGATCCAGCTGGGGAATGACTGATCTAGGTAATTATATTGCAAAATCTTTAGAGGAGACATCCCATACAAATTTTAGGAAATACAGATCAGGGACTCAAGGTAGCTGCCGGATGCATAATTCACTCCGAATAATTTGTTAGACAAACCTCAGCTCCTTTTTTTGTATTTGTGAATTGTAAAAGAGCAGTTTATGACTTTCTTAGATTTATTATTCAGAATTATTCCCTGAATGAAGGTGTATCATTTATGAGCACTTCACTGCAAAATTTGGCATTCAATATTGTTATGTTGGTTAGTCGGAGCAGAACACATTGCATGTTGTGTTTCTCTGAGTGGAAATAACTGAGTCAGGTTTTCTACTGTAAAACATCATATTTCAGACTTCAAAAATCACTTTCTATTCCCATTTTGCAGTAACCACAAGACATCTCACAAACATTCTGGCTAAAGGCACATTTGTTCAAAATTAAAACATCATTATTTTCATGGAATTATTTTGTCCTATTATGTCTCTATTTATGTCCTATAATGTCTCTACTATTCAGCTATAACGAGAAGGTTTATCAAAAGATACATGATCATTTAAAAAAAAAACCTAATAGGGATAATTTGGTCCAGCTGCATAATCCCCCAGCTGGGATATTGTGGAATGTCCCATGCCTTATTCAACAGTCCTAATATGTTAAGAACAAAACTTCCAAAAAGTGACACCACTGAAGACAGCTTTAGCTGTCTAAAATCAGTCAGAGGAAATGTTTGAGAATGAAGGGACTCGTTCATGTCTTGAGAGCCTTTTACTTGTATGCTCATAAAATGAGGGAGATTCCTATCTCGGTCTTGCTTCTGGAGAACTACTTCTCACATCACGGAACAAAACTTTTCGTGGTTCCCCTGCTGCTGAAAAATTCTATAATAAATAGAAGATGACTGTAAAAACATGGGTAAAAAAAAAAAAAGAAAAAAAGAAAAAATCTTTAAATAATTCCTAACTTCTATTTTTCTTGAGGAGGAAGAAAATGGCTAAAGAATTGGAAGCGAGATATATAGAGAAATTACACTGCTCTTAACACAAGTAATATTTAGTAATTTCTTAGGCCTGGCTTGCAGTCAGTCATCCTAACCATCTGCTCAGAACTGAACTTTTTCTTCTTCTTCAGTGTAGTTGAACTATATCAACAGAAACAAATTTTTCAGGGAGAGTAAATGTACCGCTACGAACGGTTTGATGAAAGACTGAATCTTTGTATTCCTGGAAAGTAAGTCTTCCTGTAACAAGCAGCTGACGTTTGAACATGTCAAAGCAAGCCTTTTAGAACAGGAGATAAGAGCACTTGAATGATTCTTACAAAGTGGTAACTGGCCCAAAAGAAAATGTTGTGTACGGTAATTTATTCTGGGAGTTACATTTTCCTCGGCCTTGAAAAGAACTTTACCGTGACTGGGTATGTTGGGCTTCACTCCCACTCTTGTTTGGGAGATTTAGGTCTGAAATATAGACCAACTGTACAAGCAAACATTTTATTCATGCAGGCAATGTTATTGGCATAGGCAGTGGTAAGATAATGGCCGGATCCGTATTAGGAATGGCTCGTAAAATAATGTCAATCTGAGGTGGGGTGTTTGTTCATGGTTTTAATTTTATCTATGCTGTTAAATGTTATGCTGCAGAAGCTTTAATGTTTAAGCAACTATATTAATCTAAAAGTACTGTTATTGATAAAAATTCTTTTGCTTTTTGATTTGGTGAATAACACACCATCAGAAAGCCTTTATTGCTAGTATAAGCTACAGCTGTGCTAGAGGGGATAGCTACACTAACCCAGTGTCACTATCTCAGCATGTGGCCTGTTCAAAGTCATTGTTTACGTGGTCTTTCTACCATATGGAATTATCAACATTTTACTGCAAAAAACTCAGTGTTGCCTCGTACTTCCAGAGTGAGAATACAGCAAGAGAGACTTTGTTTTCTCCTTTCAAAAAGAAAAAGGAAAAGGAAAAGATTTCTCTCTCCCCCTAGTAATGCCCTCCCGTTAGAAATATACATCATTATAAATATCAACATCTATAAGTAAAAGGACCCCTTCCCTTTTATATACACTTATTAACATATTGTAAAATCTCATATTTTGGGTAGCCTACCTCCTCACTTTCAAATGCCTGAGACTGACCATGCTGGCAATGCCATTTCACCTCTGAGAGAAGGAATAACTCTTCCTCCGAGGGGTGCCCCATGATTGCCCCCCGGGCTGGACCTGCCTCTGCGCCCAGTGAACGCCTGAGCAGAAAACACGCTTCTTTAGCACATGCAACATCCCGTGGGCCCGAACACACAGGGCATTCTTAGGTGGTATTAATATGTAAGTAGGCGGTTAGGACCCTGCCAGGCATGTTTGGGCGGGCTGCCCAAGGCCCTGGTGTGGATTGCGTGCAGGCACAATGCGCTCTTGTCTGCTCCTGGGAATGCATTTTGAGCGAGTGAGGTAGACATACCTCTGGAAACCTGAGTAAGGCAAACTGTTCCGGTTCATGTTAAGAGGGAAAAGGAAATGAATAAACATTATAAATCTTCGTTAGCCCAGCAAGAGCAAAGAGCATGCTTTCATGCATAATAAAGAGTAACAGAAATAAAAGGTAAGTAAGAGTAAAAGGAATTTTTGAGCTCTCCGCTGGAGCAAGAATCCCATGAAAACCCCTGGAAAGACTCAGATGTATGTAGATAAATGAAGGTACTTCAGGAGTCTTTGTTAATGTGTGCACAGAGTTGCTAACAAAACAATGTATTGCGAGAAAGTATCGGTTTGCTGAACCTGAACATTTTCCCCAAATTTGACAAATATTGTTCTATTAAAGATCTGATTTGAAGAATATTTCCTTGGTCCACCCTGGGGCTCTGAAGTCTTCCACATTTACTGCTGAAGAAAGAGAAGCCTTGAAAACTTGAGCTGCAGCTCCCCAAATCGTGGTTTCAGTAGAGTAATACTGTAGCAGCTCCAACACAAAACGGTCTCTCAAGGTTTTTATGCCAGCAAGCCTTGAATTAGCTTGAGTTTGCATAGCCCCAGGCTAGTCCTGCAAAGGCAGCGTCACTGGGTTGGGATTCAGTAGTGGCTGCTTTCCCCCCTGCCTGCCTCCCAGGTGGGTTGGGGACGGATGCATATCCCAGTTCTGGAACATCACACGTCCGGGTTTCTGAAACGAGGTTTCGAAATTCTAGCTTGTGGGAAACTGCTGAATATTTGATTTCATAATTAAGGTGAAAGGAAATACCACATCAAAACACCGTAAGTCCATGCAAATAAGAAAATTTGTGTTTTGGATAATTCTAGTCTAGCCTCCTTGCTGTTTTCATAGATCATTGGTTAGCTACGTACAAGGAAATATTCCTTTTCCAAGGAGATAACATATGTATAGGCATATGTAATTTTTTAAACCCTACATGCACAGTAGCAGTAGTTGAAATGGTATGGAGATGAGCTTCTGATGGGGCTTTGGTATTGCTGATGAGAGTATTCAGTTGCTGGAAAAAGTCTATCCTAGAGATGATGTAGCAAAATTACTCCAATGGCTACGGGTACATTAGTGGCACTAGGACAAAGATTCAGATAAGGCAAAGCCACATACAAGTAAGTATGAAGATGGGAAGCATATGTAGCCATATGGAAACTCAAAGCAGATGATGGAACAGCTTAAGAGTAGAATGATCAAAGTTACAGATATAACCAGTTAAATCAGAAAACTCCAGTGAAGGGAGTAGTAGTGATAACGGACAATATATTGAACAAGTGAAAAAGACAATGCTGTCACAGAAAAGACAAATGCTACACTAGGTTGTGTTAATTGGAGCATCATATGTAATACAAGGAAGGCAGTTTTTCCGCTCTGTTTGACTCGGCTGAGGCTTCATCCAGAAAGCCATATTTAGTTTGGGCTACCACATTTTTCAAAAGATACAAATTAGAAGGACTTAAAAGGAGGACATCAAAAATGATAAAAGGTGTTGAAAATAAGGCCCAGGAGGAAAGCTTAAGAGACTGGGATATGTTCAGTCTGGAGAAGAGAAGACAAAAGGGAGACATAATAACTCTCAATAATTGCATAAGGGGTGTTACCAAGAGGACGGGGACCAATTGTTCTCATTAGTCAACGGGGACAAAACAAGAAGTAATGGACTTTGGCTGCAACGTAGATAATAGGGTTAAATATTAGGAGAAACTTTACAACTGCAGGAACAGTTAGGTCATGGAATAAACTGCCAAGGAGGGTTTTCCAGAATTACCTCCACTGCAGGATTTTAAGGCGAGACTTAATGTCGATCTATCAGCAATGGTTTAAGTTTAAAGAAATCTATCCTGACACAATACATGAGGGAAGGAGAAAAAAAGACTGGCATGAATGACCTGCATGGGTTGTGTTTGCTGGTAAATAACTCTGTGATTCTCTGACCCCGTGCAATACAATGAGAGTTTTATTTGCTATTGTTAATTTTTTTCCTTATCTGTAATCCCTGTCTTCATCTGAAACAGAAAATGCAGAGATGTGTTTTCCAGGCTTAAATTAATACTGATATGTATCCGCCTTATGCATTTAGAGATGTGACCACGTTTCCTATCCTCAGACCGGCTGGTGACTAGTGTGGATTTAGAGTGTTAGCTGGGAAGAGAAGCTTTCATACTTCTAGCCGCAGGGTGACTCTTGGGTCTAAGTAGTGGCTGGTTGTGTCTGACACCTTTCTGCAGTGTGCTGCAGGTAAGGGCAGGGTTTGTCTTTAAAGGCCTTTCAAACCTTCACCCCCATACTTTCCATTAACTAGTAAAAACAGAATTTATACCCTAAACCTATATTTTCTCTGCTTGGAGTATGACAATTGCTAAAGTAAATCTTTTTCATGAACACAGTGCCCCTAGCCCTACACTACCTGTTTACTCGACATTCTTTATGTAGCTTGGGCTGTTAAAACTCAAGATAAAAACACTGTGCATCAGCATCTGCAAAATGAGCATTAGGAGTAGTATCAAAATCCAGGACACCGACAGCTTATATTAATGATGACCTTTTTCAATTATTCTAAGAAATTCCCAATGTAAAAATGCAAATCAGATTAATATTTAAGCCAAAATTCTGAGGTACTAATATACAATCAAACAGAAAGGGAGAGGGGGGATGTTTTTCTTTTTGTTGTCTACTGCATTGAAATACTAAGTGTCCTCAAACCACTGCTTAATGACATAGACTGGAAATGAAGTAGCTGAACGAACCCCCTATATGGACATGTTCTGCCAACAGCCATTCCAGTGCCAGCAATAAATTTCCAGACTAAACAGTTTAAATTTGGCATTCTCATTTGTGATGCTGTACTTATGCTACACTCACAAGATTGATTCTCTGAATTCAAAGTATTCTAGCAAATGAATTATTAGAAATATGAAATTTTGGATGACAACCATATGTCTACAGCAAATTAATCTGATATTTGAACAAAACACTATTCTTATCAAGAGAAATTTGTGGTGGTTTGAACAATAATAGCTACAGTCAGGGTCAGTCAGGTTTCCACTCTAATTCCTACTTTCAGGAGACTAAATCCAATGCTGACTGGAGCGTGACAACCAGCTCTCAGATGAGACAAGGTGCTTTTTTTAGTAACCAATGGAAATACAACTTTTCGTACTAAATCTTCATGATTTTTTTCTAAATTTCACCTAATTTTTTTTAAAAAATCTTACTCTTGTATAACTAAAATGGTTTTCAATTTAAATTGGAATTTGTCCAAAGGCTAGTTCAGAGTGGCTTAGGTATTCTGACAATGAAAAAGGAAGAAGTATGAATGTTTAAAAATGGACTGCAAAACAAAAAAAACAGAAAAAGCATCACAAGCATTTTAAAATGTGGACATAATATGCCTGTGTAGCAGCTGGATTGACACAATGGACCCTAACGGCTCCTTCAGGTTCCTTTCATACTGTATTATTCACTCTGCAGTCAGAGTACCAAAGACAAAATTTTTGGGAAAAAGCCTATATTTTTGCAAACAGCTGCATTTAGACAATGACACAGGCAATGTTATCATATGACTGTCCCAAGAGAACAGTGCTCTTTAACAGAAGTATTTAGTATCTGGATATAAGGTCGTCCATGGGTTAGCATGAGATGCAAGTCAGAACACTCTTTGGTCCAGGGCTGTGAAACCTTTAGCTGACAGATTCCATAACCAAAAATAGAGTAGCCTTGCCCTCTATTTCCTCACCTGCCAGTTTCCAAAGACCATTCAAATTTAAAAAATGTTGCTTACATAACTAAGCTCATTTTCTGTTAGAAATAATGAAAGATATTTTGGATTTATTGAGCAATTTTATCTGATTTATGAAAACCACTTTTGTCCACTCTTCTATTACAAGTAAGTGTACTGTACTGGGAATACTGAGCTAATGCCCTCGAGGAAGACCATGTGACTGCAATTATTTATGAATTAACATGTCACAGTTTTGAAGCTTTGAGACAAACACGTTTCCCAGCTGTACATTTGTGACTTCTGAGTTTGTAAATGGAACAGATGAAATAATGACTTGCTCTGCCTCTCTATTCCTCTTATATATTGGTTAGTTTACTTGCTGGATATGTAAAGACAGGTAGGAATACTTACGCAGATATTTATCATTCACAGAGAGTGTAAATTAAACATGCCATTACTTTATCAGCTATGATAATAAACATTTGATGCCAGACTCTATTTCTCTACAAGTGATGTTATCATTGTTTTTAATACATTGTTTGCCTTTAGAGATACAAAAATAATTTCTGAATGCTAATGCTGCTTAAAGCCAAGACAGTGCAGGAGTAAAACCCTGCAACTAAAGAGTGAACTGCTTTAAAAAGCACAGTAACATGTGCTTAGTTAATACTTTAACTTGATTTGTGCTTTGGGAGCCAAACAATAATTTGACTGATATTATTAGATACATACTTGCTTGGTTTGTCCTGCAAACTTAAAAGTCAAGCTGAAATCAAACTCAGATGTCTTAATCGATAGCACAAACATAAAGGCAAGAAATATATGTAGAATACATATGGTTTTGCTGTCAGATATAAACAAGTGTAGCTGATACACATACATACATATATTTGTTAGCTGACTATGTAAATTGAGATGAAAGCCCATTTTCAAGCATGACCTATGATAAACAAATGCATATAAATAAACAATAAACCAAGATAACACTAGAATAACATCAATTAAAACAATTACAATGACTTCTAGTCATCATGAAGTATTGTTTCAGTTCCATCTTAAAACAGGAAAAGCTCCCAATTGTTCTTAAATCAACTGGTAACTGATGCCACATTTGTGGAGCCTTGAAACAAAAAGCTTTTTATCCCTAGTTTGTATTCATTCTAGGGCATGGTAGTTCCACAGCATGAATAGAGTGTAATGTATAAGCTGCTCTAAGTGAAAGTAGCAGGTTGAAATAGTGGACACTGATTGACACAGTACTCTAATTGCTATTTTATATCCATATTTTAAAAGTAAGACTTTGCAGGGGAAAAAAAAATCCTATCTAAAGCTGACATGACTGGCAAGTTGAAAATGCAGTTCAGATCTATGGAATTTTACATAGCATTTGATATTATGCCAGATATACATGCGTAAGTACAGAGAAAAAACCCACAACAGAATATGATGTAGAAAAAAGCCTTGAAATTCTGATAATCTGTCTGTGCTATTAACCGAAATACTAAAACTGCCTCTTCATTCCCATTTGCAAACAGCAGGGTATAGAAGAACTTAAAAGTGAAATTTTTGTGTGTATATACACACACACACACATATATACATTAAATGTGCTTGTTTGCTATCTCTTCTTTAAACATATAAATAAACCATCAAAAATTCGTTTCTGTCCTTCAAACCCATTTGTTTTTCAGGTACTGATTTCCGTGTTTTCCCTAGATAAGTCCTCAGGAGTCTGGAGAACTGCTATGATTATAACATCAAAAGGGACAAAAGATTGGAAGCTGTCTAATGACAGGAGGGTGGGACATTTAAATCATACTCTTTAAAAGTGCTTTTTTTTCCCCATAAGCACTTACAGGACTTAAATTCCTGACAAACACA
Organism: Pygoscelis adeliae; assembly: GCF_000699105.1. Classification (NCBI taxonomy): domain Eukaryota; kingdom Metazoa; phylum Chordata; class Aves; order Sphenisciformes; family Spheniscidae; genus Pygoscelis; species Pygoscelis adeliae. The sequence continues at coordinate 1,775,127 of NW_008825016.1, read as the reverse complement.
TGAGAAAAATGCTCAGTCAGCCCTTTGAGAAAGAGCTCTGAATACTGCCAGTTGCAAAGTTCCCTAGAAAGTCTTCATGAAAAAGGAGGGAAGGCTATCAAGATTTGATATTGCTAAAGTTAAAAATAAAGCAAAGATAAAAGCGAGAAAGCTCAGTGGCTGTTGTTTCTTTATAAATCACAAAGGCACTCTAAAGGACAGAGTAAAAAGGCATAATTTTTACACTTTCCCAGTCTTTCATAAAGGTCATATTCAGGGGATTGCTGCACTGCCACTGAACCCCTGAAAAAGAATATTCTGAGAATAGAAAAAAGAAGGGTGGCATGCCTGGAAAGGCGAGATGTCTGCGTGAGAAAGGCATTTTGGAAAAGAGCCTGTTGCCTACAAAGTACTGCAGAATAAAATAATCAAAGCTGTGTCTGAGGCAAGCCATGACTCCTGCAAACAGGCAGGAGGGAAGGTTTGTGTTGTGCCCCTACATGGTCTGCCTTGCTGGTGCCCATAGGTGGGGAGGGCAGGATACCACCTGCTCACCCTTTCACAAGCTTGTAGATGAGTGGTGTCTTGCCCAGAGCACTGTCACAATTTGTTACCACTCAGCATCAGCCACTTCCCTTGGATCAACGGAGGAACAGTGCAAAACCGGTACTTTTACGGAAAGGGAACTGCTGGGATGGAGGAAAAGTGTCTATGCGTGTGGATTTATGACCCTGGAGACTGCACACCTGCTGGACCACAGCATTGCAAATGGAGGAAGAGGACAGTAGGTCACGCTTAATACTTTTGCAGAGATAGCTCACGTTCCAACCACTCTGAGCCCTACCTCCCATGCTACTGTCTGCCACAATGCCCTTTTATTCTGGTTCCTTGCTAAGGATGAGGATTTTGAAATCTAATGCCACATCCGTCCAAGAGGTGAACCATGCTGTTTTTAAGTCCCCAGAACCTGCAAAGGCACAGAATACAACTGTCCTGGAGGGCGAGCAATTTGGTCAGCCCAGCTGCCTGCAGTAGCTAACAGAGGCCTGTTTTAGCCTCACTGTTAGGCACTTCATGTCTTATACAAAAAAACTTATGTCTCCCTCTGTGAATGCAGAAAAAACTCTGGAGGGAAAAACAAACCACCAAGACCAAAAACTTGGCCCCAATCAAAGTAAAGGGACCAGGCGATACCCCGATTCTCGCCTTAAATATCAAGGGAGGTCTTTATAGAGGATTTGCATATCACTGATAGTTTGCTATTTAAATCCTGCACAAGATTAAGGACTGACAAATCCAGAAAAATGTATATTTTGTTTTTTTCATTCTTCTGGAGTAAACAAATATGAAATATGTATGCATTACATCATGCAGTGAAGTACTAATTGCAGTAATAAAAACCATGGTCAAGTTTAGGTTCAGACACATCTTTATGAGACCGTAGTGCCACAGTTAGATTCTGATTACTGAGAACCTCTGATCAGAATTGGGTCATTCTCAGCATCAGTGTAGGGGAATAGAGAAAAACTGAGTTTTACAAAGGACAGACAGAAAAATAGGAGGTTAATATAGCAGCCTCATGGGAGTAGAAGGGTGTCTGTGAGTAAAAGAATGATATTCGGTTTGCAAGCCCCGTAGTTCCACAACACTGAAGCATTGCAAGGGAGAACACTGTTAGTTGGAACCTACACTTATCTGGTTATTTTATCTCCTAGTAGTTGGATAGCCCTGGAGTCCTAAAGTCCAACAAACCAAAATAAAAATAAATGAAATAAAATAAAAACAATCAGTTGGAGAAAAGTCACACAGTAGTGAAATCTGGCAAAAAATGAGCCTAGCAACCACAGTTATGTACCTTTAAACTTTGCATCCATATGAAAATCAACTTTTCTGAAATCAGGAATCAGAGGAATGGTCCTACCCAGTGGCAGCACATCACCTAATGAGTTGCCAATTACAGGAGAGTATTTTGCAGTAACATGGCAACCATGTGTTAACTCCATTGGAGACTAGGATAGCTCTGCAGAAAGCTTGAGGTACTGCTGTGGCGTTACAACTTTCTAACATGGTCATTCAATAACTTACCTCCAATGGGTCTCAGAATGGCAGTTGTAACCGTCTCCAGTTTTGCTACTTTAGCATCTTTATTGTTCACACAGTTCCTTCCCTAGTGCTATCTTATGATTGCTGATATAAACCAAATGGCTCTGATACTCTTTGTCTGAGTATATCTGGTAATTCTGTCCTTAATTAAACACAGTGGTTTTTCACAATGGAAGAAGGTGAAAAGTGAGAAGAATTCTCTGAAGTCTAAACTGTCTCTTTCCACTCATACAAAAGGAAACAAGGAATTTTCTTCTTTTTGCTGAAAAACTGTGCATCTGTTTTTTAGAAGAATCTGCTTCTGATACAGCAATCGCATGTTACATTAAACAACCCAGAATTCACTACAAGAGAAATCTTATTTTCAGTAACAGCAGACTAATCTTGAAATTTCAGCCAAATTCCTTAGTTAAGATATTCCAAAGACAAATAATATGTCTTTTTTAATTCTCACAGCAGGTAAGTTTATGTTCAGAAGCAAATGAAATTTTAAAAAAGGACACCTGGGCACTTCTAGCTATGAAACTAAGTCAAGAAGAGTCCTCTGTGACTGCCTTAGTTAGTCAAAAAAGGTTTAATTCCTTTCCCGCATGAAATCATGATTATCTCTACGAAGTGCCTAGCTTCTGTGAAAGAGGAAAGATATCTACTCCAAGGTAAGAAGAGGCTGGTGACCAGGCAACAGTCAGGGAAAGCTAGGACTAGAAACCCAAGCAGAATAATAGCTAGAAGACAGCTGTGAGAGAACCCCTGAAACGCACAGCTAATTTAGGAGAGGATATACTGGAAGATGTGGGAAGGAAAAGAGAACTGTAGTGGTCTTGATATCTTCTAGCAACACGGGGTTGAGGCAGAAAGAATCAGCTTGATGGAAGACAGCTGAGGTGGAAATAGGGTCCAAGCTGCTCACTTGATGCAGTCAGGTGTTTGCTGGGTAATCTCAGCAGTTAGGCTGAACGATCTGCAGCATGGACTAGGGTCATGAGGCACTCATTTTAAGGGCTCCCCAAAGTCATGGAGCCTCCAGTTCTGTACCTAACTTTAAGTACTTGAAAGATGAGTGAAGGTTAGGAGAGTAGTTCTTCAAAACTCCCTCTAGAAGAGAAACACAATTCCTAAGAGTAAATCCTGTACTAGATAGCTTGGCCTGCTTTCAAGGGAAATGAAGATCTCTGTCATTGGTTACAGAGGAAGTTGAGAGAAACTAAGTGTCAGCACACCTCTGATATGCACGGAAGACAGGTGTTGGCCATGTAGAGAAGAGAAACTTTAGATTGCAAGTTTCTAAGAAGAAAACGTTCATTAAAGTAAATCTTAGAAGAAGGAGGTGTTTCTGCAGCTAGTTTATGGAATCAAAGTGTTGACGTTTTGGTGAATCTAAGGAAAGATACTAGATGGAAAGGGAATGAGTTAGCAAGGCAAGTGGAGCAAAACAGCTCTTGGTCCATGATTCCAGAAGGGTAGAAACCAGTAAGTCGGGAAGATAAGGAGGACTAGGATTCAGGTACTCCAGGTAGCTTCTTACCTTACTATAATGCTGACAGTCAAATCATGAGGATAGAGGGACAGAAGAAGAATTTGACATAACAAAAGAAGATGTATGGTAAAGGAACTAACTCCACTTGTTCATCCACTTTCATGTTGAGACTTTTATTTTTTTGCTGGTTTGCTATCATTCTGATCATAACACATACAGAAAGACCAGGCTTAAATAGATTATTTGACTGATATTTTTCAATCTCTCTGCCAACTAGCTTGCTATGGCAGATAATGGTCTGCCTGAAAAACTGCTTTTTCAGGCCTCCGACAGGAGCCACAGTGAAATTGAGAGAGGTCAAAAGAAGTCAGCTGCCATTTTCACTCCCATTTTTTATGGAAATGGGCAACAGATTGGTGAAGACATTGCGAAGGCTCTAAGGCAATCACTCTTTCAATTTGTCCAATATTAGTTTCAATAAGAACCGAGAACAGAAACAATTGCCAGCAGCCCCTAGTTGATTTGTTAAGACTCACTCTTGTCCACTTCAAATCACCTTTGACATTTACGAGCTCAACTTTGCAAACATCATTTGAGTATTATTATTTTATCTGCTGCCTCTATTATGCCAGTGCCTAGGCTACCATAATGTTAAAAGTGATGCACAGGTATCAAGAACACCACTGTTTCTTATGCCTCCACTTTGTGAAAAACAAGGAAGCTTTTGTTTTTGTATAAAGACCCAATACCTCCAGCATTACACATGCGAGGTATAGTAGTTTGCAAAGATTTATGTGTATATATCCAAAGTGAATTTGAAAAAAGGGAGATCTAGTTTGGCAGACATTTACAATAAGACTAGCATATTGATAACAAATTAGCTTTCCCCTGCACCTACATTCTCCTATGTAGAAACCATCTTTGTAGAGCTCATAGAGCATGATAAGCAAAGAAGTGCCAATAGAGAACACTTAAATCGCTTTAGCTTTGTACTCTTTGCAGCATGCAACAAGTCACATGCAACTCTCCTCTGCAGAATCACAGGAACAAGAAGAAAAATAAAACTGCCAAACAAGATAACAACGGTATTGACAAATATTCCTAGGACACAAATGCTCTGTGTGATTTACTCAGTATGATTCCAGTGCATGCAATTTAGGGGTTGGAAAGAATTGTCTATCTGGGTCAAATAGTTCGAGAGAGAGTGACCAAGAAAGAGAGAGAGAAAAAATATCAGTGTGGGATGGGTGGTGTTCAGTCACTAGTGCAGATTCTTACAGAAAAAGTGCCACTTTGCCTGGAGCCAAAATTGTGCAGCCACGTGCATTCGGGCTACTATCTCCTGTAAGGCTGAAACTCAGAGACTGTCAATGGAAATGGAAAATCATTTGAACACAAATGAAAGAAGAGTGGAATGAGCAATGCTGAGAACCATGTTTAAGGAGAGCTGAACTGCCACATGGGTTTGGTAACATACAATATGTCTGCAATGGATTCTGCACTGGGATACAGAGATAGCCAGGACGGTTTTAGCTATGTGGGACCCCAGGCAGGTTATGTCACAGGCTGTCCTAAATATAATTGAAAGAGAAGAAATAAATGCAAGGAAGGAAAGTTAGTATTTTTCCTGAGGGATTGCACACAACTGTAGGAGAATAATAATCTTTTGGGGAATGCTACTCTGTGAGGGGAAACTTGAAGATGATGGTGTTAAGCTGGACTGAGCAAAATTTCTATAGCATGTATGAGGAAATTCTGTTTGCAACTCTTTTTTATTACATCTTACATGCCTCGCAAGTACCTAGTAACAATAAGCTTCAGGCATTCTGGAAATGCATACTTGGAATTATTTTAACGAGGGTTCTTTTTTGTGTGCTTAAAGAAATATTTAAAAGTTTCTTAAAATACTACAATGTAAAGAGCAAATAAACATGAAGTGTGCAGAACTAATAGTAAAAAAAAAAGGTGAAGACATTTCTCCTCTTCTTGACTTGGGTGCAGAATAACACATGCTCTAAAGAATAAACCATCAAATATTCTGTTTATGTAAGCCTTCTCTCATTGGTTGCAAGTAAGCTACAAAAATTCCTATTGACTGCACTGTGGAAGGATCAATGCCACTAACACCTTGATATTTGCTCCCACTTTCCGTTTACTTTTCACTTGTGACTTTAAAACATAAGTGACAATGAAGCATTGTTTCTATGGTATAAAAATGGGAGCTTATTTCCTGCATTTACTCTGGTTTTCTTAGGGGAAAGGGGATTTACAGTTAATAACAAATCCTGTTCCACATTTGGATTATTCCTGTGTACAGTAAAAACTCCTTGAATTTCAAATAATGCCAATTTCCATCTCTTCAGCTGGAGAGGCGGTGGGGACTCTGGTGCATGCCTTTTATCTGAGAACCGTAAGTGCTGTGGTAAAGGACTCAGCCATAAATAATCACACGTGTTGCCAAGGCCGGTGATAAGCAAATGCTTGTGGAAAGGCCCTCGCTCCCTAATCTTCATCGACCTGTCACACCTCACTGAGACAGTCTCCACAGCAGGTGAGTTGCAATGACCATCTCACGGCACAGTGGGTGCTGCCGTCCCGGTCTTTGCTCCCTTGGCATTGCTGTGCAGAAGTAGCATGGAAATGTCCACCACCCTTGATTGCTACCAGTAACGGATGGGCATATGGAGAATGATTTAACTGATTACCAAGCCTGTCTTTAACAGTATTTTATCAGCTGGCAGCAACTTGCAAAAGAAGGAGCCGAACAGACAGTATTAAACCTACACCCCAACGTTACATAACTAAAATTTTCATAGGAGGGGAAAGACAGATACAGAGAAACCCAGCCTTTTGTTTTTTAAGAATATGTTTCTTATAAAAGCTTTTTTTAATAAAAGAAAATGAACAAGAAGATTATTTTGAAACTTCAGCAAGCAAATCTCTTTAAAACTACGACAAACTCGGATAGTAGCAGAGGTGATGTTTAGTTTGTCTGCTATTATATTCTCCCTATTTAATGGTTTGCCAGGTTTCTTTCTGGGACATCCATTATTAGAGTATACTAATATTCATTTAATCCTACTACAACTAACTATATATCCCCCTTAACCAGTATCTTACTCCCTGCCAACAGAATGAAAGCTAATGAAATATATCAACATTGAAGACTCAGATGATGGCAGTTACTATCCCTACAAAATAATTATAACCAGTAAAGATCACATGCATAATGTTACAGTGGCAACACCTAGAGAGTGGGAACAGCATGGTAATGATATTCAAACAGGAACCCAGCACCCCCTCAACCCTGGAACCACTAATAACTTCAGCTGGAACAATTGACAGAGGGGAAATGAATCATTCCCTTTGACAAGAACAAAACTATATTAAAATGTAATAGTTTATTAAACAACTGACTTCAGAAGTTAAATTACTAAATTGCATCTCCATGGGTTTTAAGAAGTACTGTCTGATCACAATAATGGATTGCCTACAAACTTTTATCTTAGCCATCGCCTCCAGAATTGCTGTATTTAATTATTTAAACATTGTATTAATGAAACATGTTATACGGGTAAGAAAACTACTTTTATCACAACACATGAAAGACAAAAAATATAATATGTGGTTTACACTGCACAACTGTATTTGCATCCCCCTTGCAAATAGCAAAAAACGTCCTCTCCCTGATCCCCTCTTTCCAGCTGCTCTGCCTGCAAGGATTTTCAGAACTAATTTAATGGCTGCCATTGTTCTTGATTCTGACTCGATTTTTTTTTTAAAAGAATAGAAACAATTTGAAACATTTTGGTGCACCTGTTGTGCTGCATTATGACCCACTGTGATTTCAATTTATGTCACATGAGAACATGCCACTGGAGCACCAGATTGCATCATGTGCAAAAACCCTAGCAGTGCTGGAAATTGATGTCACGTCACATTTTATAATGCACATCTATGCATATAACGCATTGAAAAAAGAGGGCTAAATTAAGATCAAAAAAACAAGGAAAAAGAAAATAGGCATGGCACGAACGAGGTTAGGCAGAACCATTCTGATATGTACATGTGTCCTTTAGAGGCTGGAAACCTCTGCTGCACAATGAAGACCTTTGTCACTTGAGCTATTGAGAACCTAGTAGCAATAGTAGATTGTCATCTTTTTTTGTGGATCAGCTATGAGGGGGAAGTAAGACACATTTTAAAGTGGCTTTCAGGTGTTTGCTGACATTAGAGGAACACTGTAAATTAAGAAAACTTGGAAAAATTCCATGTTCTGGATAGGGGTAGGGTGTAGAGACGAATGCTTCTGCCACACCTCTGCTCAGAGAAAAAATCTCTCCTGTTACTTGAAGCCTCTCCTTCAGGTTCTTTTCTGGTCCTATCTTCTCCAGCTACCATCCTCCCTTTCTCCTTGACCAACTGTCCCAAGAGGGATAAAAGAATTTGGCAAAGTGCTCTGGAGCACATGAAAGACCAAAACTTAGGTACTTAAGTGGAAAATGCAGAAATGAACAAAATACTAACCATATGAGCTTACAGCTAAGCACCTTTGAGAGCCCTTAAGAAGAGAGACTTGGCTTGGAAACCTGCACTATGAACACACTCATCAAATAATCGTTTTGTGGAAGCAGATTTCAAATACACTGCAGAATCCTGTACAGAAGAATCCAGCAATGCTTTTTCTCCTCGCAAGGCACAAGACAAAATATGGCTTTACAAAGCACATTTTGCAGTCCTGCAGCCTCTTCATTGGAAAAATAGTGACAATAATATTTCCCTGCCTTACAATTGTATTGCAAATACTAATGATGACAAAATTCTGCAAGAAATGCTCGGAGAGCATTTAAAATGCTAGAAATGCTAAAAAGCCATTCCTTAGCTGCCTAAACAGTGTATTAAAAATCTAACTGCTATTACGTAGCAACTCTTTACAGCCAGAAGAGCAGATGCACTGTGGATTAAACCCAATAAAACACTCTCTTCTTAGGGAAGAAAGAACAAACATATGATCTGAGTTCTTGGTGCCAGTGACACTTCCAGTGATGTATTGTGTCCACTTTTTGACTGCTGTCCTTAAAACCAGATGTGGACAATTTGGAGAGCAGAGGTCAAAAGGGAATGCGAATGATCAGAAAATAAGACCTATGAATGAAGTGTGAAGGGATTATAGTCATTCTATCTAAAAGTAAAGAAGACTGAGAGAGAAATGATAGCAGCTGAGAGATATGTAAGAGAAAGAGAATAATCTGTATGACAAGCCCAATGTGAATAGGACAAGAAGTAATAGCCTTGAATCACAGCAAGAGGGATTTGGGTTAGACATTAAGAAAAAAAATTCTGATTGTAAGAAAAGCTAAGCATTGGAGAAGAACACTTACCTCACCTGGGGAGACTGTGGGATCTCCACTGCTGGGAGATTTCAAGAGCAAGTCATGCAGATATCTTTCAGGCATATTCAAGGTCCTGCCATTTACATGGACTAACTGATGAAGAGAGTCCTGTTTCCTGTGATTCTAAGTTTTACTGACTAGTTTGTACAAACAGTGAGAAGTGGTTTGTTGGCATGAGAGCTACAGGGACCGGCCACTCAATGTGTGGAAAACATTAATGAAAAGCAAGCTTAATGGGTCTTCCAAAAATATTCACCTGCATTTCAGTGTGGGAAGGCAATAACCTATTGCTGAAGGAACCCTGTTCTACTGGCAGGAAGAGGACCAGGAAATGAATTCTCCCTGGAAATTTCCTTCTGCGTGGTAGCCAAACCTGCAGGATGACTTTCCCAGGATTGTTCTCCCTCCACTTACAAGCAGCTGCTGGAAAGTAACTTTCTCCAGACTGAACAGATGGTAGAAGGGTCAGGATGCTAGTGAACTTGTGCTCCAGGAGGACAGGAAGGAGCATGAAACCTCAGAGGAGGTGGTTCTGTTGTACTTTTCTGTACAGAAAAGTGTCCCGTCCGAGGCTCGACAAGTAGATGGTTTTCAGGGGCTGTAAGGACACTGGATGTCAATAACGACGTGGCAACACTGAGACCATGAAAATGATGGAAAAGTGTTATGACAGACCCATTATTGAGAGTCCACAATAAGGTCTACTCTCTGAGCTTAGCGTCAAAAGTCTGAGGCTATGGCTCAGCTGGCAGAACTGCATGCTGACACCCAAATGGGACATGCAGGTTGGGACTGCTTAAGCTGGTATTCCTGATGTGGCTCCTATATCATTGAACTGTGGCCTGAGAGACAAAGAGTGCTTTGAGTTCTTCTGCGGGGTGAAGCAGAGACTACACGGCTGGAAAAGGACCAAGAGAAAGGCACTTTGCAGGGAAAGTGTGGCTTATGGTAGACTTGAATTCAGCCAGGACTTAGTTTCAGTCCCCGCCACCTGCCACATGGCATGGCTCATGTTTTTTAGTTTCTCTCTTGCAATGAATAAGCCTTGGCTGCAGGAACAGTTTCAACTAAGATTCACCAGCTCCTCACAGGAAAATTGTGATTTGCCTGGGAGATCAGAGAAGTCAGGCTACTGTGGCTTTGAGTGTATGGGGTCCATGTATGGTGTAACCAGTAGGTCTGGGATCACTGGATCTACAGCTCATGTAGTGTACAGGTAGCCTGTGCATTGATAGTGGCTGTTTATCCAGGATTTCTGGATGGTAGCTCCTTGCTCTAACTGAATCGTGAATGCCTGGAAATACTGAGCAAATGATTAGTGTCCCTAAGTTCTACCTGGAACAGAAAAAGAGGACTTATCAGTCTTTTTACAGGCCAATGGTAGCACTGGATTTGAATTTTTTAAATGCATAATGACTTTCCACAGAGCACGGCTATGAAAGACATCTTTGGGCACTGCGGAAAAAACTGTAGGCAAAAAGTAGAGTAAGATCAGTGAAAACCCACACGTATAAATATATTTGAGAGTTGAGAGACTGGTGAGGACCCACAGAGGATAAGGAGAAAATAAGTGATTTGATAAAAAAGAAGTAGTGTAAGGGATGTTCCTGTTGTCCCACTTGAAGTTAGAATACAACCAGCGAGTCAGGGAGGACTGTGAAGATAATGGAGGAAACCCACATCCTCACTTAAGGAAACAGTCACTGTTCTTACAGAGATAAGGTTGCCCTGCAATAGTGTTGCACACAAAACTGACAGACTTTCCAGGATCTTGACTCAGGAAGGTGCATTTATCGCAATACTAAATTAATGAACCACTCCATATTAAGAGCATCTTGCTTTCTGACGTGCTTTTGGAAACTCAGAGAGCAAACTGACGTGACAGCCAGTCCTTCCACATGAAGTAATGACTCTTGGTTTCATGGGCCCCATGCTGTAACCATGCCTGTGCTCTTAGCGGAACCACAAGGACTTGCCTCCTTCATCTTGCTTCTTTATTGCACCCTTCTTAGACGACCTCAAATGAAGATGAGAAGGACTTACAGGGAGAAGGATGAGGAGAAGATTTCTATTTTGAACAGAAAAGACAGGAGCAATACAGAGAAGAGGTGAAATTCAGACAGGTGTTTGTATTTTTTACATCTCTGTTTCAAGTGGCTCTTCCAATACTGGTGGTCTTGTAGAACTGCAGCCCTTAGGCAGTGGCTGGCATGAATGCAGTATAACCTTTGGTACAATCCTGTTGGAAAGACTGCACAAAATTCTGTCCCCTTGATCATATGAGAAACTGGAGCAAAAAGTTTCCCTTTGCCGGCTTTTTTTTTTACCCACATAATCAATTCTGTGTCCCAAGGACTTTTGTCTCTGCTTTGTCTTGGGACCCTTCTCATGACTGTTTCTCTCATTTCCTCCTATTCTCTTAATTATCTTCCTCCTTCACTGAAGCAAACCCAGTCAGTTTTAAACAATCTACAGCCCCTGCTTTTCCCACTAGAAAACCCCACACTGCATTCATCATAGGCTGTGGTTACACATTTGGGGGCAGGGTTGACTCAAACTCCTTTCAGCATAACAAATTGGGAGGGCAGGATTTTGGAAGACTGGAGTGCTGTTTGTCAGTGCACCACAACACTGCTGCTTACTTGAGCCACGACAGCAGGAGAACTAGGAGTCACCCAGCAATGAGGATTTGAGGCCAGATTATTGACAGTTGCCTATAGAGCATTTTGTTCTTTGTGTTCCAGGGAGTACATAGCACTTTGGGTACCCGCTGACGGCCAGTCCTTCATTCGGGAAAGGGGAGGTGTGATATTACACTTCTGCTTTATCCAACTTGTCCTCCAAGTGGTAAATATGTGTGTGTGGGTATGCACATATGCAAAGAAAACTTAAAATAATTTATGAAGGAATTACAAATTCCAAAATGCCATAATCTTACTTACTAAAGAAAAAAAGAAACCAAACAACCCCTCCCACATATGAGCAGCTAAACATTACTGCACTTCAAAATACACCTGGGGAAAAAATAATATTGCTGGACTTAGATACACTAACAATTTTACACTGCCATAAAATAATGTATTTGAGGACTTCAGCCAGATCAGCTACTCGTAACGTTCTCCTGTTTTGCTAACATATTATGCTATGAGAAAATGTCTGTAAATCCTGATCTAACAATGTACTCTGGATTATATTCCATTCAAAAAACTTTCAATAAACAATATATTAAATGTGTAGGATACAACATGTCTAAGTGTTAGGAAATGGGGTACAGCTTTCCCTCTGCTGTTGAAGCTGTGAAAGTATTCATCATCCTCCTGCCCTACCTTTGTCCTGATGTCTCCAGATCCCCCCCGCTCCCCCAGGTCTCGGAGGTCCCCACAGCTCTCCCTGCTCTTCAGTTATCTTTAATCAACTAATTCTGACAACACATTTTAACTCAAAACCAAAACACATCAGCCAAATTAGAATGGTATTTAAATCAGGTGGAATTAGACTGAGTCTATGGTTTTAAACACAGACCTCTCTTTGTGCTAACAAGCAATATTTATGGCCAAGAAAGCTTTAAAATCCTTTTCTCCAGATAGTTTATCTACATTGCTGCCTGGACATCTGGTTTTGGATTAGGGTGGGGTGAGAGTTGGTGTGGGTAAACTGTGAAGTGAAATATTGATCCTCATCAAAATTATCTGACAGAGGCAGCTTAAGAGTATCATATCAATGCTGTAAGAAGAGGGGTTGACAATACATAGTATTTAGCAGCATTAGGGTAAGGTAGGGATATTGCACTGGGAGAACACTTTCTTAATGAAGACTTACTATTGCCTTTGAAACTGGAAGGTAAATTGATGCATTTATCTCACAGCATTCAAATATGACATACAAATAAATCTTAAAATATCACCATAAAGTCACTTTTCCTATACTTTCTAAGGAGGCCTGAATCGTCCATAAACTGCCCTTTTAACTCTCCCCATAAATGTTCCCCCAAAATTCTCAAAGGTAATATGTAGAGAAAAGTACTTATTAAAACAACATGACAGGCCTGGCTGGAACTGACAAAATCAAGAAATTCATGGTTAAGACTGAAACTCCATCTTTGAGACACCCCGTTGTGCTTTGTTGCATTTTAATAAGTTTTCATCTGACCCTCTGCCAGTTAATAATGGGGATCTTCAGAATTTTGTTCTGGTCCCCTTGCTCTTCAGTATTGATGTGCTTCTTTCACTTCTATTTTTAGGGACCTTAAGGTGAGTTATCATTGTTAACCTGATAACACAGATCTATTTTGCTCCTTTAGCTGATCCTACTGAGGCATCTTTTAGTCTTTTCATCTTACCTCCCTAAAGTGCAAATTGGGATCTTAACTGAATCTCTCTCTCAAAAAAAAAAACAAAAAAACAAAACCCAAAATAAAAGAGAGAGAGAAGAACCACAAAAATTAGATCCTCTTCTCCCTTCTCCCCATGAACTTACGAAAAAGAAGTAGCTCCAAGTTTTCAGTTCCATTAGATGAAAATCTGTTTATGATTTACAGTATGGACAACAGTATTGAGGTACTGGTGGATCTTATTTAGCCATTTCCTTTGTTCCCCCCCCCCCCCTTACCCTTTTAAAGTTACTTATTTTGATTTACTTTGGATTTCCCATGTGAAAATAAGAAGAGATTGAGAGGATACTGTAAATGTTACTGCAGCACTACCTCTCTTGTTTCCATTTTAAGGTGTAGGAATCTCCTTTTATTACCTCCACAGCAAGGAAAATTTTAATTCAGAGGAGAGAGAAAGAGAAAAAAAACAACCAACCAACCAAAAAAAAGTACAGAAGAAAATGTTTCCTAGTACCTCCTGTGGCTGCTTTCTGCATCAAGATTTTGTGGGTTACTCCTGAAAGAAACATGGATTGGAGAATGAATTAATTTCCTCTGAAATGTAGCCTGTCACCCATGAGAGGACATTGCTCTGCCTGGTAAAGTAAAGGAACCTCAGGAGGGGACAGAAGTAAAGCTAGACATCATTAACGAACAAAATCACAAAAATTTGTGATTATTTGGTGGTTCCTGGGTACAATGAGAGTAGAGAGAGTTTTTCAAAACACTGTAGACAAACACTGGTGGTGTTATACTTGTTTGAAACACTCCTCTGAATCTTCTGAGATTTGTCCATCACTAGAAAAATTTAATGAATACTATTTTACTAGTGGAATTTTCCCATTGAATGCAAATGAATCAAAAAATTTATTTTCAGAATGTTTCATGCTTGCCTTTGTCAGGCAGCTGGTAGAGGGAAAGGGTTTCAAAAATAAAGAAAATTATATATAATGAATAACCAATTGCAGTAGATGCTAGGAGACTAAATGTATTTTTATTGTGAGGACATAATGCTGCTATAACCTAACCTTCTCCACCCCCATAGGGTAAAGAACAGTTAATGAAGGAGAGGATGCTTTTATTAATCTGTAGTCCATTTCTGTGCTGTATAATATTCATTAGACATTCACTAGTAATTTCTTCCTCCCACCCCATATTTTGTAGACAAAAATCTTTTTTCAACCTTTGATAAGAAAAGAGTGATAAATAGTTAACTAATACACATTGTTTATTTTTCCAATATATAATCAATAAAACCTTGACACATTTATATGCCCTGATACATAGGAGGTCAACGTGCATTTTGTTTTGAGAAAATCTTTCAAGACTTGGATTGTCAAGACCCCAAACTTCTGTTCTTTGAACATCTTTCAAACTGTACTTCTCAGAAACAGTGGCCCTGGGTGTAAATTTGTTCTGATAAAGTCACCCAATGGTGGATTTTCCACCGGTGTGTATATGTTACAAATAACACGATTTTCTGGTCCCTTTTTTTTTTTTAGTTTCCAAACTTCCTTCTCCTCTCTCCACTCAGGAAATATTAGGTTTCCAATGTAGCTGCTGGGCTAAGCTCTTTGGTTCTGCCTCTACTCCTAAACAAAGTTAATGCCTGCTTGTTAGCTCTGCTCCTTTAGCTCTGGTCCAAAGCTGGTTTTCTGTTTACACTCAGACATTTGATCAGCTACTTAGATTGTTTTGTTAGATTTTTGTTTAAAACAAGAATTATAGGAAGAATACCTCCTTATAGTGGAGAATACTCCCCTAAATCTGAGAAAACCCCTGCTTTCTTTTTATGGACAAGAAAGGCAACTTTCTGAAAGCCTGAAACATTATCAAATGAAGGTTTAAGTGATGGCATTCATTTTTATATCATACTGTTCCTGCAGTGACTTGAACAGTAAGCCTACGATTAACTTTACCTTTTCTTTTTTTAAATAAAATCTAACTTTGATTTTTGCTTTTTTATTTCTAAGGAGATTGGGTAAAAATATCTTAAACAAAAGCAATTCTACTCCTCACCCCTTTTGGACTGTGAACACAATGGGTTCCTATGCTCATACTTGCTGACAGGATATTATTGCTTTCCTTCGATATATAATTTTATAGCATCTGCTTCTAGTCAATTGCCCTCTAATACGTAATTTTATAGTATCTCCTACCAGTTTCTCAGACCTTTTTTATTGGTGTTGGTCAAATCAGGTGTATAAAGTAAGAACATCAGTACGAGGAGTTTGAGTCAAATGAGAATGAGTTGTCCATTAATTCTGGTAGGTCCCAAGTCCAGTGTTATGAAATATTTTTGCCACCTTTTTCCAAAGGTTTGTTGTCTAGTCTGCCCTGGCTTGTCCAAAAGGCTACTGCCAAATCTTTAGGCCCTGATCCTGCAGTCAAATCTTCATGTCGGGAATCCTATTGACCTCAGCAAGTTTTGAGGCAGATTGAAACATCAGATGACTGTGAATTTGTTCCAGGAGAATTTCCTAAGACAATCAGTTGTGGAGTTGCTGAGAGTTTCCGATGGGCTGGAGATCAGCAAATGCACTGATCATGCAGGTTCTCGTCTTCTATATGGTCACAGTAAGGGTGTCTGCCCATCTATCATTGGTGGGCTGCTCCAGAGACCCTGGTGACAGCGTCCTACATATATATATATGTATCCATACATACACACTTATACATACATACATATATATACTAGCATCATGTAGTTAATTTACATACAAGTATGCATATGTATAAAATTACAAGTAGGCACTTGTCTCCTGAGTGCATTCGTCTAGTTCCCGATTTGCCATATTTCTGTTTGAGATGATCTGTTTTCCTCCATAGGATTCTGGGCATGGATATGACTTATCTCAGTCATGTCACCTCATTCAGGTAAAGCACAAAAAGTGAGAGAAAAGTCAGAGAACTGAGAATTGTGAAGTCCTTTGCATTAAAAAGTAAATGCATAAGTAAATATGTTACACGCCCAAGTATCTTGGGTATTTTTTGCAATTATAGTGTGCTAGAGGTAGCTGATCTGGGATTTTGGATATGATTCCTTTCTTAAGCACACAAATATAAGTAAGGAGGAACACTGCTAACTCCACTGAGGGCAGCCTTATAAAGCTATCTAAGAATGAGGTCTTTGTTTCTGGACTTTGGGCTAGTATTCTTACAGTTTTCTTTCTGTGGGAGTAATAAATGCAAAACTAACTTCCAAAACCCACTCACTCCTTTTACTGATCCAGAATATGACCACAAGATACAGCTCCAATAAACCAATCTAAAAAAAGGAACTCTGATCTCCTAAGAACAGCAGAATAAAGTTTGCATTAATTTCTGGTTAAATACAACAGTTATGTAATTAACAAAAAAAGTATCCAGAACAGTAAGCGCATTCTGGAGCTAAGATTGTTCTCCTTTACTGTAACGAACATCACCCTTTCAAAAAATACTTCATCCCTGGAAATAAAGAAACAATACTTCTATTAATTTCCTTGACTATTTTATATAAAAATGTTGTCTATTTCCAAGTGATCCATGTGTACCTGCTTTTTTTTTTTTAAATACAGCTATTGACATAATATAAAATACACTTCGTGCAACAAAAAGCCTGCTAGGACTGTGAGTTCTGATATAAAAGAACTGGGATACAGTGTTGCAAAATACCTAGAGTTTAGTTTCTCTAAAAACTTGTATTTAACTCTTAAAATAAAATTATGGTAAATGTAAAGTTGGAACTCATTTTTATAAACTCTGATTGAAATGCAGAGTTGGTAACTTGGAAAACATCCCAATGATACCTGAGGGGTGAAGCAGGAGGATTAGAGATACTGAGGAAAAACCACACAGAACCGATCATTTTCCCACTGTATCCATTTAAAAAGCTGTAGTTCTTGTTTCTTATAAATATAGTCTCTTTGTAGTTTCCTTACAGCCTCAAGTTTGTTAAAGAAAATGTAACATCACTACAGATAGCTTCTTTAAACTCTTCTCAAGCTGCATTTCACTTTATAAACATCTCAATAACAAAGCATGCAGGGCTAGATCCTGCCTTCTGCCATGTGCGGAAAATCCTGTTGGAGTTCGCCAAGGTTAATGCATGCAGCTGAAACTCGAATTTGGCCTACCCTTCTTAACAGGGAGGTCACTGAGCTGTCTTATTTTTACCTCTCTTTTTCTCCAAACTTTTGTTGAATGAGCCTTCACTCCCCAACCCACCACTTTTCTTTTTTTTTATTTTATTTTTTTTTAATTAAGAAAGATGGGAAGACAGTGAATTTTCAAGTCACAAAACTCTGCCATGCGAAGATCCACATGGTTACGCCAAGGGCCTGCACCCCTGGCCACCTCAGAAAGTTCGAATCTGAAATATGAATCTGGTTATACGATGAAAGTCATGGAGTTGGAGTAACATATAAAAGCTGGGAATAAAACTTGCTAAACTGAGCAGAGAGTGTTATAATTGACCATGTATGTTCCATAAGACTTTGCTGAACAACCTGCTGTTACTAATATCACCTACCACAAAGGCGTGTTGCATACAATAATAATTTTGTGTTTGTAAATCACCTTGAAGACATAAATTCCCATGTAATGTCGGTGCTCTATAGGATATGCTACATATTTTTCATTTTTTGTTAAGGATTGAATTCTTCTTTGGAGTTATAATTGTATTCTACCTCACTAAGAAAACAGGACATTGTCCATATTAAAATACATAGTAATCAAAATTAAAATTCGCACCTTGTCTCAGGTAAATTTTATGCTAATTTTATTTCACATAAAAAACTTCCCCCCCCCCCCCCAAATATTCACAGACAAGGGGTAGTGTAGCTTTGACAGAGAAATACAGTTTTGAGGAGTAAGTTCGCATCGTAAGGAGTCTTTCAGGATTACTGCTGCCCTGTCCAAAAGCTG
>NW_008825016.1:1745501-1756882 GCF_000699105.1 Pygoscelis adeliae | reverse complement strand
AGAGGCTAAAACAGTGGGCATTCCCCTGAATGCCACCACCTCCTCCAAAAGATGGGGCAGCAGCAGCAGCAGCAGCAGCAAGGAGCATGCTGTACAGTTTCTCCTGGAATGCAAACTGGCTTTAAGATAAATACTAATATTTAGAGAGAAAAATATTTACCGATATTCCCTTAGCCAACCACTGCAGCTGTAACTATAAAGCATGTGAAGATGGCAAAGCAGCCAGACCCCTTCCTAAGAGTGTTTTTTAATTTTTTTTTCCCTCTCCTAACTATAATGGTGACTGCTTTTCTGCCTAAACAGCTCTAAAGGGCTATGAAAACTGAAGTCCTTCAAAGCTGTTAAATGTTTCCTTAGAATGACAATAAAATTCTGCATTACAAATCTCCTAGTAAAATCTCTGAAACATTGCAAGCAGTACTTACATAATTTTCCCTTAAGTCAGTATTCGTGTATTCAACACCTAGAATATAAGGAAAGTGAACGTGGATAGGGAAGGGAAAAAACAAAGGCGGGGGGGGGGGGGGGGGGGGAGGGGGGGCAAAAAAAAAAAAAGAAAACCCCTACCCTGAAACAGCCATGCAGCTATTAAACATATGCCCAAGTAAACAATAGTGTGAGGGTCTGCCATAGCTTTGCCCTGCAGGTAGACGGCAGGCGGCACAGAAGGAAAGCAAATGGCAAGGAAAAGAGAAAGACGGTACAGGATGTGGATGAGATGCCGAGCCCTGAGAGCATGAACGGCCTGATTGTGATCCTCAAGTCACACCATCAGCCATGCAAAACAGGACATACCTTTCTGGCTTGCTGGTTCTGTCGGCTGAAACAAAGCAGTCCCATTCTCAGCGGGAGGCCAAATCAAAATGAAATTTTATTTAGTCTGCACTGTCCTCAGATTGGGTTTCAGAATGACTGCTTTAGGAGATAGCATGGATGTGGCTGATGCATGCTTTGCATATGAAACTGCAATAGGGGGGAAAAAAAAAATCTACATAATCAAAAAAATCTGTGCCGTGTGTATGGCAAAAACCCCTGGACGTTAGTGAAGCAGCTACAATGGATGTTTTTAAAAATGACCTTTCTGAATAAAATGCACATTTGTGCTCCGCGGTACTATTTTCAATAAATATATAATAGATCATTTTGCATGTAATTATTCAGAAGCTGCCCTGAGAGACTGAAATATCAAATCATTTTTTTAATTTTTTTTAAATCACGGAGCAGAATTACAGTTTGGAAACAAATGCAGAGAAAATGTATACCTAAAGAGGATTTCTGTGTCTTGCAGTGGCTGGCAGTGATTGCACCTCAGAATCCTCTTCAATTTAATGTTTTAAACCCCTGCTTCCCAGAGTACCCAAAGAAAGGCCTACTGCAGTAAAGAACATCTGCTTTTTGTACCACTGATCTAATGCATTCCACCTTGCACTTTTAAGAAAGGATCCATTCTTTGATTAGACACACTTAATTTTACAGACTATTAATAAATAAAAAAGATCATCAACTGATCGCACAGTATTTTCATTAGAAGTTAGAAATAACTTACAAAGGCAAGGAATAGTCTGCTGAATATGCAGGGCATACACCATGTAATGCCTTTGTTGTCAGTTATGCTGCAAATGAGATTTTCAAATAGGATTTGCAGAGGCAGGGCAGTGATCAACACAGTGCAACATCCAGGAAAGGGAAGTTGAGCACAGTATTCTGTGAAACAAGGGGGCAGAAGGGAGCCTGTTTGTAAATACATATTATTACCCAAAGAAAACACGTATCACTGCATGATTTTGCTACACCAGCTACTTGGAACTAGGTGATACCAATAATTTTGTAGGTGCACATCTGTCTGGGCACGTGTGTTTGTATTATCTGTATGGAGGGCATGTAAGCCTGTAGTCTGTGCACATGTACACGCTTGATGCTTAGACTGTAAAAGACAAGCAAAACGCAGAACAAACAATACACGTTTTTCATTGACAGATATTTCTCTGCTAAAACAAGCGGTGCTAATACTGTGCTCTATAGCATGTGGACAGCCAAAGAATGGGAAGGAAAAAACAAAAAAGCACCACCATAAAATCTTTAAGAATGCAAAGGGCATAACGATCCCAAATAAACAATACAGATAAAAACTTCCAGGAATAATGAGATACAGTGCAAATAATTTACACAGTGTGCTTTCACACAGCAGTGACGGAAGTCACTGACAACAATGCAACCATGTGCATGCAACTCCTTGGAGAAACAGTCGAGCAAATTTTGTAATTCTACCTTCTGTGCTTTACAGGCTGAGTTTGAGACTCGCCGTAACAAAATGTGCTAGAATATTGGAGCTTTAAAATTAAGCATTGGGCATTATGGAAGGTAACTTCATAATGAGTTCTCCTCTTGCTATTTAAAGCTAGAAATCCATAAGGAGCACAGTGAAAAATATAACATTTGTTCTCCTTATGTCTTGGAACAACTGTTTTTATATTTGTAGTCATCCTAACTGTTGTTCCAAACAAGATATTCAGATAGTCCCCAGCCTCATGCTGTATTGTATTTATTCTGATGTATATCTTATAGCAAAGCTTTGTCTGTATTGAATTAATTTGATTTTTTTTGTGTTATTGTTTTTATAAATGCTGCTTTTTTCTCACAGAACTTCCCACTTTAGGGAAAAAGAAAGATGTGATTGCTTTAAAAATGGAAGACCAAAAACAAAGCTAGTATTCCCAAAATTCAGTGCACCTGGCATTCACTTTATACCTAATAAGCATCCGTGAATATGCAAATGTTCACTGTCTCCAGTAACCTCATTAATTTATTCCTCAGGCAATCAAAGAATGTGAACCAGTCCTCTGCTACTAATACTGGAAGTGGTACGCCGCTCAGCATTGCTAGAATCAGCTGAAAGCACATTCTGCATATTGAAAAACTGTTTCATCTTTCTTCCTTCCTTCGCCACTCTGATTCAAACAAAGACTTCCTACCTCAGTTTACATAGCTGACAGCGAAAGTTGAAGAATGCCAAAAAATAATTAAGACATATATATTTTATATATATGTATCTCCACGTGCACATATACGCACTGGGAAGATAAATAGTTTAAAGAGATCTCAGCAGAATTCCAGTTTGAACACCACCTGAGTTTTCTTATTTATTTATTTGGAGAGGGGAGAGCTTGGGAAGGGGAGGGGGAGGCGGGGGGAGAAATGACCTGCTTCCTACTCTGCAGAGCAGCTGAATAATCTTTTCCTTTGCCCACATTAAAAGCCCTGAATAATGTTTATAAAATGTTAGGGAATCCCGGTAGGTTTCCTATTTAACAAGCCATGTATGACAAATCACAGTGTAATGTACTACGTTCTTAATCTTTAATTAGAATGTGAATATCTGTGCGAGAACGCAGTTAACTTTGACACATTAAATCTTCTGGTTAAAGTGCCTTACAGGAAGTGCAAAGATGAAACACTGCAACAATCTACTGCCTCTCTCCATTCACCCAGACAGTTGGGGAAGGATGATAACATCTTGTAATACCTGCTCTGTAGTAATTAATCGCTGTGGTATTTAGGACCATTCAAGTAGACAAATATGACAGAGACAGGGACAATTAGGAACCTTGTTCAAGCTACATTAACTTTTCCAGCTATTACAACACAGCAGCTCAAGTTTGCTTGTAAAAGCTGCAGAGGGATTGTTATGCATTAGCCGTGCGATTATTAATGAAAGAAAAGGAGAATTGTGTTTATTGTAGTTTGAAAATTGCAAATAAATTTCAATTATCTGCTATGTCATTTTGTTAAACATGCATTCTGGAAATGCCTTTGTACTCTAAATCATGAGCTACTTAGAGCAAACTAATACTAGAAAGCCTTTGGGAGATATAGAGTCAATATTTTTGTTGAACTGGCCTTCTTTCTTGTTGAAACTGGAGATAGACAGAGCTACCTGAAGATATTTCAGATAGTTAGCGAACTCCACAGACACTCTGGCATTCACCCTGCCTCTGTGTACCAACAGACAGTCGGATCAGACTTCGACACGTCACCGGTTGAACCTGCGCTCTGCTCCACAAGAACGAGAAAGCTCGACTCCCTTACCGATCGCATGCATAAAGTGCACGCATATAAATAAATAAGCAACTGGGGGAAAAGCCCCTCAAAAAAGCCCTTTGGCTCTTTCCCATTGTCACCATAGTCATCACCAGAACAGACCAAATGAAACGTGGGGGAAAGATTTGGGACCCGGTATGGATGTGCTTTACTTTTCCGTCAATAAAAAGTGGCAAATGCACCACAGATTGTAAAGTTTATGTTTTAACTATATGTTTGAGGCAGCTTAATTTGCCATTGTTGTTTGGTACCACACGAACACATATCGGTTCTCAACATTGAGGCAGGATGGCCAGAAAACAAGAGAACTGGACAAACACTGCAAGGACTTTAGCATGAATATTCACTTGGCGGCTGTTTCCTTTAAAAAAAATGAAATCACCTAAACCTGTGGCCCTTTTATGTTCACTTTCTATGAATATTTGAACTACAGTGTCTTAGCAGCATGAATGCTCACAGAAAGCTAATTTGAAAGTCATACGTGCAAGTGTTTGTGGAAAACGAATTCTAAATTTGCATGTGCAAATATTTGCACTGGGTATGCTGCCGTCTTCCCCCAGTCAGGGAGCAGCAGCACTGCCACGTGCCTCGCCCCACCAATCCCGCCCGAGGAACCCAGCTTGAGTTTCAAATATTGTGTCAAATTTGCCCAGTGAACTTGTTTACGATCGAGCCCCAAAGTAGAAAAAAAAGAAAGTGTTAAAAGTCTATGAAATGTATTCGAACAACAAATGTTTGCAGCGATGGAGGATGCGTAGCTGGGCATTTCGAAAGCAGAAACAGAGGCACGCTGGCACAAAACAGAGTTTGTTAGAAAGTGTTTGCTCAGCTCTAGTAAGACTGTTTTTACCTCCTCCCTCCTTCCAGGGGGTGAAGAAGAAAAAGAAAGGGTAAAAATACCAGTCAGAACGGGGAACATTCTCTGCCCATCTGCCCAGTTTGGTCAATCTATTAAAATATTACCCTTTAAATTCAAAATATTTGTGAGGCTCGAAGTGCTTTCTGAACATGTAGGAAAGAACTCCACCATTTATTTGCAGGTGAGGACTTCCATGCTTTTTCTGTGGTTTTTTTCTTTTTTTTCTTTTTTTTTCTTTTTTTTTCCCAGTTTTGGTAGTTGCAAACTACATTGCCACATGAGTGCCGTTTTGTGCGACCTGCATCATTGTACTCTAGAAATAAAAAGAAAAGCCAGCTTAGCCCGGCAGAAATCTGCGTCCCCACCCCAGAATCTGTTGTCACAAGATGAAGGAGGCACAGCAACAATTCCCCCTCTCAGCTGAGCTGCAATGATGTCAGCTTTCTGATTACAAACTGCTTATTTATGCTTCAACAGCTGCCAAGAGCAGCAAATAAGTGGCTAAAAGAGTGTCTAGACCAGGCATTCAGGCCTCTATTGTTTGCTGGTTGTTACCTGGTTGACAGCGATGGGTACAGCTGCCTGGTGTGAAAGAGAGCAAGGGATGGGGAGGCAGTGATTGACAGAAGGGCCCTCGAGGTCAGGCACAGCCAGCCCCCATGGCCCCATGGCTTTATGTTCCCCACTCTAAAGGGAAAGCGATGGCTCTGCCTAGAGGTTGGAGGTGAAAGGAAATGTTTGAGGGTAATGAAAAAAATCCTTTAGCCAAATTTGTGATCATGAACAGTTGCTCTGGGGAATTTAAGCCCAAGCGTTAGGCAGTTTTCTCTGTATGCAGAAATGGTTATTGGTAGCCACTGCAGGAATAATAATGTGTTACATGCATGTGGGCGAAAATGTATCTTTGTGCAGTCCTTCACACAGGAACTTAAAACTTTTTTATTTTTATTTAGGTTAAAAACTGATAACACTGCTAAAAACTGGTACTATGCGCTATGAAATTCATTCTGCTCCAGGGCTAGCTTGAAAAGTATTCCTGAGCTTTTCTGAAAAATATTCAGGTATTCGGGAGGGAAAAATAGATATTAAGATTAGACAATGATCTATCAAAAGGTCCCATCTACTCACTCACTGAACTTTGCTCTCTTAATTTAGATTCTGGAGGGACAGCCTCTCTTAAAACAACTCGATGGGAACAGCTAGCCAGTGAGCAGGCTGACCAAAATCCATAAAATGCCTTTTTTTAGCCGATATAGAGATGTCCTCAGTCTGGTTCTGATCTCACACATGCTAGTATGGTCCAGGCATAATCCTACTGAAGTCAAGGGAGTGGCATTGATTCAAGCCAACTGCAATCACTGGCAGGCTGACTGAATTTCTCACCTCCCACCCTAGCCTACCCCCACGGTGGGATACCGTTCAGCGAAGAGGCAAAAGCTCTCAGAAGTTTTAAAAATATGAAGCCAATGAATTTTTTTAATAGAACAACAAAAGCAGATTCAAAAGTCTTGGAACAACATGCAAAAACTATGAAGATAGGGTGTACCCTGGCAAAAATTAAAGCTTTATCTACACTAGCAAGTCCATTCCTACCTTTGCCCAAACACATACAGATTAAGTTGCTGGGGCAGCCATAAGTAGAATTAATCTTAGATTCCTGTTTGGCATTTTCTGACACCAGGCAAAGTCCTATGCCAAGAAAAAAAGTTGATTTTCAGGGCTTGTTACATATGACAGAATTATTAAATGTTTTATGACCATATGGTATAATTTTTTTACTGTCATATTTGAAATAGATT
The DNA here is from genome assembly GCF_000699105.1 of Pygoscelis adeliae. NCBI lineage: Eukaryota > Metazoa > Chordata > Aves > Sphenisciformes > Spheniscidae > Pygoscelis > Pygoscelis adeliae. The sequence continues at coordinate 1,750,126 of NW_008825016.1, read as the reverse complement.
ATAATTAACAAATGAGTAACCTTTTTCCAGGAAAAGATAAGAAAACACTAAAAAATAGTCTGGGCATTAGTAGCAACTAGAGAGGTAAAAATACAACAGAGCACCTGAGTAGCACAAGCTTAATTTGGGTATACAGTTGGCTTTCTACATATCTGATGCAAAAGCTGTAACTAAAATGAAATCATGTTAAATTAGCTGTAAAAAATAAGTTGATTTAATTAAGCACAGAAAGACTTATTAGATATAATAAAATGTTAAAAAGTCAAATGATGTGCAGTTACATTTCAGCTAACACTGCTCAACAAATCCACTAAATTTATTCCTTTCAATAATGATCTGTTTTGAGCATTTAATTAGATAAATAATATTTAATCACTTCAGCAAATTTGAACTAGAAAAATTCCTTGTCATCGGTGGTGACTCATTCTTGCTAATATCTACCTTTAAAGAAAAGGTAAAACTAGGTGATCTTCTGGAGCAGCAAAGAGTATGAGACTAGTACAAATCTGTCTCTAGGCCTCATTAAAGAAACAAGGTTTGCTAAACAAACTATTATTTACAGTGAGAAGTGTGCATATTTTACTGGGAAAGAGCATTCACATGTTTGCCTCTTTTCAGCATCAGGTACTATAAGTAGATGATAAGAAAAGATATTCAATAGATGTCCTATAATTCATCATAATACTGTTTCATTTAATAACTACTTTGCTGAAGTGATTGACATGATTACAGGAAAATTACTTCAAATTATTCATCTCTTATCTAGCATCTAAGATGTCCTAAACTTGCATGAGAGTTAGCATAATGGGACCTATTAATTACTAATGCTGCAAGTCCTTCACTACTTAAATATCCTTTCCACCAGGTGTGCTGTGTAATGCAAATAAAGAAATACAAACCAAAATGATCGCTTTCCAAGACAGTGTCACCCAAAGTTTAATAAATGAAATACCAAGTGCAAAAGTCTATGGCCCACCCATCAGTTCAAAATATTTAGATGTTCATATCTTTTTTTTTTATCCTTCTCTGTATTTCTCTCCCTTTCATATGTACGTACATTTGCAGGGGTTGGTACATGTGTAGAAATAGGTATGTGAACAGTATATGGTATATATTGTATTTATTTTCTACTCAGAGGTATTGATGTGCAAGGCTGCTATAAAAGACAGGCTAAGTACACAGTCTCTGCCCTAAAGAGCACCTTTTCATCTCAAAACCCTATCCATCAAATGCTATCTGCTCAACAAAATTTACTCCTATGAGTAAACACTTTGAAGCAAAGAAGCATTATTATCTGTTAAGGGCAGGGAAGGTAAAGCAAAGATGGCCAGAAGCTGTATTTGTCCTCTCTGCAGTCTGGATGTAACAGTTGATGTAAATTAGAGCAGCCTTACACTTACACCCTTGGCTTTCTAAGAGCCCTGATGAAAACCATCGCAGCAGCAGAAATGAGGGATAGGTCCTTCCTATCCTTCTTTCTAGCCCACCTGTGACACGCCCATAATTCAAAGGGTGGCTATGCTGCTTTTTAAAGCCACCTAGGACAGAGAAAGTTCCCTGAGGGCCTGATGCTTCAGTGTCTTACTCCTCAGAAACACACTTAAACTCTGCAAAGGAGACCCATGCAGTTACAAGCTCTCATTAGTGCCGTGCTAAACTCCCATTGCAGAGGGAAGGACATGAAAAATCCTGCTTTATTTTCTTTACGGAATCCAACCTCGAGTCCATGATCAACTGTCTTCTCTCCCTCTCTCTTTGCCGGTTTTATTATCATGACAAGTACCTTAAGTTCTATTAATTATATTCGTGATGTTGAAATAAAGATACAGGAAGTATGGGACGGAAAACAAATCAAAACACACAAAGAAAAAAAACAAACCCAAAGGTAAAAAGCATATAGAGACCCCATAAAAATCGATTGTTGCTGACCTATGGCAAGTGATCGAGCCTAAAGGCTCTGGGCTTTCTGACAAAATCTAGCCTGAAGTGCAGCCTCCAATAGGAAGGCGAGTTGCCCAAGTAAATTTCAGGTGGGAAACAAAATACTGGGCTTCTAATACCCTATTTACCAGCAAATGTGGAATAAAACATCACATCTATCACACACAGAAAATATAAAAGGGAAAGATACTCTTGAACCCCACCTGATAAACTGTTGGAGAGTTTCTTAGTGTATTCTGTACAAGAAATACATGTAATTGTTTCTAAATGTGCAAATAGTCTCAATGAACTAGGAAACCCGCCATGAAGAAACATTTCTGGGAGAACATTACATTAAAAAAGGCTGTTATTTATTAAGGATAAGGACTGATAGCCAAGCCTATGCTTTTGTTCTGAATGACTGCAACACAATTAGCTTGTGGAATGCAGCAACTACAACATCTGAATACAGGACAGCCAAGTTTAATCCTAAATCTCCTTGTTTTTACAAGTGAAAATTTTCAAAACTCTCTACTCTTCAGTTTTTTACTTCAAGGTGACAAGCCCTTCTGAGGTTTATTTTTTGAATAAAAAACAACTTTTATTTTATCAGGTAGTCACTACTGAAATGGTATGAAGTCTTCTGGGACCGGTAAGCTTTCATGGAGCCACTCTGGTTTTCTTGTTATAACATAAACAAAATACTGCCAAACCAGGGATGCTACAGTGTGCAAGGGACTTCATCAAATCTCCATTACTTCATGCATCCATAGGTATTTACTATATGGACTAAACTGATAGGTATTTCGTGTCTATAATTCTGCAACTATGAGTAAGGACTCTGGTATTAGACAACAACATGTTCCTTCACTCCAAAACTTAGAATTCTGTAGCAAATGAAGTATTTGTAAAAAACTCCCCTGCATGGCCAGGTGCAATTATATCTGGCTTTTTATACATGACATTCCAGAAACCTATTAGCTGGCCAGTAAATCTGTTTTTCAGTGCTGGCTGTCAGCCATATTGTAAAAGAAAGACACAAACAGTTGTTGAACGTCATAGCGTCACGGTAATCATAAGCTTTGCTGAGCTCCCATGGCCAGTAACCCCTCCCTCACCCAGCATGCTCCACACAGGCAAAGGTGCCTTCAAAACTAGTCTGGGCATCACACGAAGCAACCTTCCAGGTTACCTGTTGAAGATGCATCTTGTCCTCCACCTCAGCTCACTGGAACCAGAGATCTATCATATTTGTGCACTCTTAAACAAGGTGGAGAAGTGATAGATTCTACATAATCACCTCAGCTTTTGCCTAACATAGTAAGATAAAATAATTCCCAATCATATAGCTTGAACAGCATCTTATCTACATTGGCGTTCTAGGCACTTACAATTTTGCCAAGACAATAGTGATTCAGGCTTGGCATACTCTTTTTTTTTTTTTTTTCCCTCTTCAGTGTATCTGCACCATTTAGTACACCCTGCATGTGACAAAAGCACACAAGTGATTTGCTTCACATAGCTCCTTTATTACCTTTGAAATGCTGACAAATACCACTGCATAAGGGATGCAGCAGGATGAAAATGGAATTAAAAAAAAATAATTAAAGCCGGCACCAGTTCACATTGTTTACTAATAATAAGGGATGTGCCTGAGAATACAAACTGATTCAGAAGAAATTACTCAGATCTCTAATTTTTGGATCTATCTGCTTCTTTCTTTCTGGCAGCCTGTAATTCCCATATTCTGAAGGCCTTCAATTTAATCTAATATTCAACGATATATACAATCTCTGCACTGAAAGTGCTTGACTATTTGACCTGCGTACCGCAACCCAGAATGAAGTGTTCACACGGAATACCGGAATGGAATGGTACTGGGAAATACCTCCAGTTAACTTCCCCTAAATGGAAGGCAGCTCTGACAAGTCTCCTTGGGTTTAGAGAGTCTTGCCTAATGGATTAGAAAGTTTTGTCTAATGGATCAATCAGAGGACTGGGACAACAGCAAGAAGAAACAATGTTGGGGAACCATCGAGTCCATTGAGTGGGTGAAACAAATTTCTATGCTTAGTGCTGGTCCTTATAGAAACGTAATTAAGAGGCCAAATTCACTGAGTATCTGTACCAGCTTCTGCTGATGTTTGGAGTAAATCCTACCAGCGAAAGAATGTGTTGGTGGGAGGTATCACTGATGCACATCTGGTTCTCACTGCTTACCATCTCAGCTGAACTACAGCCATTCAAGGAGAAAAAGCATGACCTTCTGTGCTGCTTGAGCTAAACAGCCTGGATTTCTAGTTGAAATATCTGGGAGGTGAGTCCTTTGTAAGTCGATTTGCGGGAGGACACTCAACACACACAAAGACTAATTGGCAGCAAGTAGTGTTGGTAACTCCTACACTGTTGAGGAACTCGGGCTTCCAGCCACTTCTGCTACCGCAGGAACTTAAGGACTTTGTGATGCCCTTGAAATCTCTTTCTTTCTTTCTGTGTCAGGTTGTAATTGTGACTTTTGGTCTGTTTACTTACAGTCTAAAGCTCAGTGCAGGATGCTGGGAGGCATTTTACAACCTGTGATAAATGAGGGGGTTGCTTTGCTAGACACATTGATTGCACAGCAGCCTGTGCTTGAAGGGGTTGGACTTGATGATCCTCTGAGCCCCTTGGCCTAGAAAAGGGCATCAGCAGGCAGCATGGTGGAA
>NW_008825016.1:1732411-1745487 GCF_000699105.1 Pygoscelis adeliae | reverse complement strand
GCAGAGGCCTTTCTAAGAAAAAGCAGCAGTGTCCTCTGCTGCAGGTACTGCAGGTGCATCCGTCCCTCCTAACAGTCTAAGCTCACATTGCATGCCTAGAGTACGGAGACCCCCAACAGCAGCGTGTCTGCTGTGGGACCCAGGGACATGTCCTCATGCAAAGATCTGCATTTACGTCTCAGCAACCTCCTAGCGTAAATCAGCATAAGGTTTGTTGGATTAGCAGAACTCCTCTTCTCTGCCCTGTGGTTTCCATGCAAGGCATGTGAGCTCCCACTTGGGGTGTACCATGGAGTGTTCCCTTCTGTGGGAAAGAGATGGTCAAAAAGCACCTCCCCTAGCCGGAAAAGATGAATTACCCTGAGGTAATTTTAGAGTGTGTTTGGAAACCACAACTTTTTGCACTCCCTTGTAAGACCAATCTAAGCGGAAGAACAACGGCCTCACTGGTGACATACCAACATAGAAATTTTTCTTTGTGCCTCTGATTCAAAGCAGTAGAAGTCTTGCATGGCTATCTCGCTGAGAAATGCTGCTCACAGGTGATTATAAGTGGCACGCTGAGTAGGATGCACTGCTGTCAGAGCCCTGTGGACCTGAAAGTGGAGCCCTGTAAATAATGCTTCATCATGCAAACGGGGATGTCACCTCTGTGCAGGCAGATGGTGGTATGAGTGGGCTCTAGGCATCACTACTGAGATGAAGTGAGACAGCACTTGTGACAACTTAATGCTGACTGAGTAACATCAACACAAGTCTTCTTTTCTGTTGTAGCTGTCTTAGGATGTCAGAAGATATGGATCTGAGATTGAAAAGACACTTTTGACAGCATAATGGCTGAAACAGTTTTGAAACATTTAAAGCAACAATAAAACGCAAAAGGGGAAAAAAGGATGAGGATAATGGGGTACGACTTCTCAAAGGACATGAGGTTTCATTTATCTTTGAATAATTTTGTGTCTTCAAAACTACTTCTTTCTGAAACTGCAAGTCACAATTTTCCAGAAAAAGTCTGTCATGCACCTAGGCATCTCCTGAAGGCAGCACTCCAGCTTCGTACATTTTTGCTGTAACTCTCACCAGTTCTAGCTATGTTGGTTTCACTTGCACAAGCATAAGCGTGATGAAAGATTTTTTTTAGGATGCTCATAGTTCAGTCACACTGTTCAGCTTCCTAAAATCATGACCATTTCAAAACACATAGTAAAATGAAACAATAGACTTAGAACTGCACACATTCATCCACAGAAAATAGAAGAGGTGTGCAGGTCTTTAAACACAGCATCCAGCAATCTGTCTCCTTGAAAACCAGAGAGGTTTTAGCATGATTTTGGCCTATTGAAAACAGAGAAACAAAACCAAACTCTGAAACAAAACTCTCTGGTTTTCATACCTGAGCTCCCCATAGAGGATCCCTCAATACTCTGTAGGAGTAGTCCTAGAAAAGAACAGATAAATATAAAAATGTGATTAATGTTCTAGCAAATGATGATTATATCAAAATTATAATCACAGTGATTTGCATTTTTGCAAGACTCCATGTTTCACCTGTGACTTTGTAACTGAACACTTGCAATTTGTTTGGGATTCTTCTGCTTTTAATTTTTTGTTTTTGTTTTGTAAAATAAATACATTCATCTCCACTCCACTTCCCTTCAAGAAAGTATTTCTTTTTATGGCAAGTCTTTAAAAATACAGAAAAAAATCAGAAAAAAATAAGGAAAAGACTTTAAAATTTACATATAAAATTCATTCCAGATTTGTTGTATTCATTACTTTGATGTGGAGTTCAGAGGCTGTATTAGTACTGTACTTCCCCACTGCAGTGTGATTGGACTTTCAGAACACTCTTCCACACAAATTAAAGGGTGCTCTAAAAAAAAAAAAGATTTAAAATTTATGCTATTCTGTGGGGACTAGAGTAATTAAAACAAATTTAAAAATCATTAAGAGAAATGGATAATGTTAGCTATTGTTTTCTTCCTCAAAACATTTAAGCTTTCTTTTCTATTTAGCACATTAATACATTTTTCCTCTGTTGGAAATAAAAGCTATAGGCCCAGTTCTGTCATGGCGGTGAGCAGGCAGTTGGATACGGTAATGCATGCCTGAAGCCTTCACCAAGGATGATAAGCCTGCATGAATTTTACGAGTCTCAGTATCAAGGTTGCCCTCGCCCAAGGGATTTAAGAATAAGGGGGGAAAAAAGAGAAGGCAGATGTATGAATAACTGGCATTGTAAATCTTCACCGTGGCAACCTACAGCTAGAAAAAGTCTGTGATGGGTTCATGACTTGAGAAGAAAGCGACACAGCAGAATGTGAATGGATTTTCTTCAGCTACTTAATACACTGCTTAGAGCAGCTTAAGGGTGTGCGTGTGAGGGAGAATATGTGTGTGTGAGAGAGAGAGAGTGTGTGCGTGTGTGTAAGGGGGGGGGTCTGTGGAAATTTGTTAGAAGGAATTACTAGTGTTATACAGCTTGCTAGGGCTTGCTTTTTTTTTTTTTTCCTTATTGGGGGAGGCTGTAGGGGAGGAGGAATACCATTTAGTCTCAGAATATAAATGGCTGGATTTTGCTTGGGAAAAAAAAAAAAGATGGTGGGGGAGGTGCATAGAATTATGCAGGCAAGTAACAATGAGCAAATTGGACCCTTAACAATACAGCACAAGGTCATAGCGAAAGTCACCAGAGTGGGGTGGTGGGGGTGGCTGGTGGTAGAAAACAGATCATGATAAATAGCTTCCCATTTTGCAAAATCTGGTAGTTAATGAAAATAAGATGCATTTGAGTTGTCTATGAACACCTGATTTTTTCCCCCTTTCTCTCTCTCTCTCTCTCTCTCTGGTCCTGCTGATGTATGAAAGCAAAGCACTGACTCTAATTGTGCAATTATAAAACGGAAATGATGCAGGTTTGGCAACAGAGAGAAAGAAGGCAGCTCAATAACATTGTTTAATAACAAGCAAATAAAGCTCAAAGGGGAAAGAGGTGACTATTTCTGCTTTAGACTCATTAAGGAGCCTGAAACATATTGTAAAAGAGTGATATTTAATTATGGGCTGGGCTGATAACATGGAGCAGGGCCTCACTGGGAGAAAGAGACCCTATGCTCCTAGGAGCGAGCAGCTCCAAACATCAATTACCATGATTATCTACCCGGTGCTTAGAAAATGCACCCGTCTCCGTGTTCCGGCAGCGACCCGTAAACAGGCATTGCATAGGCAAATTTATGGGCACAGTCAGCTGGGGCCAGGTGGGAAAGCGAGCTTCCCATTGGCGACTTCTGTGCAAAAGGAGGAAAGAAGCAAAAGAAAGAAAAATCTGTCTTCTGCACTACTGAAAGAGCAATTTATTACCGAGCATTTGCAGGAGACAGCATTTGTTGCCCTGCTGCCTTTTTTGCCTCTGTTGGCTGTCTGAATGAGAAATGGGAGTGTATTAACCAACTCATGGGTTACAGAAGACGGCTTGGCATGGGCCCATCAAACTTTGCCGTGCTAAGGCGAGTCAAAGGTCAAGAGAGCGTTAGCAGCCGAGATTTAGAACCGAGTGCATCTCTTTAACCTTAACCGCTGGGAATGGATGGAGTCGCTTTATTTCTTTAGTCAGGAACTTGGTTGCAGTGAAAGATGTCATGAGGAGGAGGGTATCATCCAGCCTGGAGCAGATGGGAAAGTGTATAGTGCAGTGAGATGTAATATTCTTTAGGGGTCACATAGATAAACTTAAGAAACACCTTTGCTGTGCTGCAGCTCCATGTTTACCATCAGGCCTAAAGACTGGATGTTTGCCCTAGATGTTTGTGCATCTTTGTTAATACACCATAGACCAAAGAAGTAGAGACTAACAGTGAAAAGTAGGTGCCAAATCCATCTGAAGCCATTTAATCTTTCCATCTATTTGCACCAACATTATTTTCACTGAGGAAAATCCTTAGTAAATGGAGCATGCTAATGACGTGTGCACTGAACTTTATTTTTAATGGCAGAGAGATTTCTCTGCCTGGAAAGGCAGTGTACAAGGCACAGGTTGCTGTGACCTGGTTCACATGGTTCCTGCCTGCCTGAATCTGCCACAGGGCTATTGCATGGCCTTGAACAAATCACGTCAACTCTGAGTATGTCTTCCTCCTTCACCAGTCCTTCTGCACCCATGAGATCCTTCAAAGAGCAAGGTCTGTTTCAGTGACATTTACTACGTGCCCTGTTTCGCCTGTAGTCTCTGTGGGCTGCAGGAATCACCAGGGTCAAGCACAACAGGGAATGGTTTGGCTCCACACCCAGTTCAGACACTCATTCTGGGTGTGAGTTCTATTAAACCATCATGGTATGCTGTGCACTGGTGCATGAAGGGATCTGTGCAGAGGACCATTTCTTAAATTGTTGGGTAGAGGTATGTCACTTGCCATTTAAAAGTAGCCTGACATACATGTACACCCAGATGCCCAAGCATAAGAGAGCGCTTTTTCTCAGAGGTTATGATTAAGATTCTGAAATTCTGAAAAAGAGACTATGAAATGTGGAGATTAAAGGGGAAATGTGGCTTTAAGTAAGGTCAAGATTTCACACAACATGTGTATCGAAGGAGAGGTGTGATTTGTTGTATGGGACAACAGTCTTTTGAGAAGACCAGTTCTGTCTATTCTAAATCCAAGCTAAGCATTTTTAGACAGCTTTAGGTGTTCAGCCTCCATGGTCCTCTGTTGTGGCTATGTCTAGACTCAAACCAGACAGGTCAATAGTGAGGAAAAGGTGATGAAGATACTTTAAAGTAAGTACAAAATTCCTGGGATTGGGAGGAGATCACAATATTTAGGATAAGATTGCTTTTTTTCCACTTTTTTTTCTCCACCTTTTGGGTTTGTACAGCCCTTAGCACAATGGGGCTTGATCTGTAACAGAGAATGAGTAAAGAATTAAAGAATTAGTGAAGCATTTGTATGCTTAAGAAGACTAGGATCTCCACCAACTGACTGTGAGATGACATCTGTAGGGAGTCTCAAAGAACTGGTGGTCCCTCTCTTAGCAGCTGTACAGCTGAGAGTTCATTGTCCTGGCCTGAAACTATATATACAGGACAGATCAGGACAGAAAAGTTGAGGGATACACAAATGAAAGGACGCAGCAAGGTACACAGTAACATTAAGACCGATGCATTCCCAAATCAGAAATGATCTAGCATTGGTCTCAATAGCATACACCGTGTCAGGGAAAACTGCAGGAGCAAGTAAAACCGCTTTTTATTAATGGGCAACATTAATAAATGGCTCCCAAAATAAGTGGGAAGATTGCAAGGATCGTATCCCATCCCTATACCAGCAGCAGCCCATTGACCTCATATTTCAAATCAAAAGTAAACAGGTTGGGGAGTGAGCGAACAGGAGGGAAAGGAGTTGGAGAAGCTGGTTGGTAAATAATCAGAAAGCGGGATTCCACACTACTCTCCCAGCTCTGAATTGTAAGTACATTCTCTTTATCCCTCCCCCACACACATGTAGTTGTACATACACAATTTCAAAGAGCTTGCAAATGGTTTGGTCAGACACTGGACCACTAAAGATAAAGAGAACAATTAAGACCATTGCATAAAAATGAAGCAATTTCTTTGCATCTGCATTCACTATGGAGATGCCTTTCTCTAAGCCAATTATTTTCAGATAATAAACACAAGGCGATATCAGAGATCAAGTTGTCAAAAGAAAAGAATCTTAAAGAAACTGACAAACAAAAAAAAAAATCACTAGGATCATCCATTGTAAAAGTTCCAAATAAACATTAAAATGGTCAATTAGGAGAAACACAATAAAAAAGACCATAATATCTCACAAGGTCTTCAAAAAGGCACACAGGTAATCTGAAGAATCACAGATCAATTGACTTTACTCCAGTGTAAGATAAATCATCTGAAAAAATATTTTAACAGACCATGGCATAAGCAAGCCAAACTGCCTGGTCTCTTAAAAGGTAAGTTGTTTCTTTCTAATGTATTGAAATTCTTTGGCAACCAAAGAGAAGACCAGAGCTTTTCAATAAGCTACCAGGATTTGCAGAAAGACGTGCCCTAACCGGAGGGCTTAAGGAAGTTTAAGTTTCCCACCTCTCCCACCTTTTCACAGGAACTAACCAGCAAGGTGTGCTGCATTCCTGGAGCACAGGACAGGAGGGCATCTGAGCAGTGCTTATCCGGCTGAAGCATCTGTGCTTTTACATCAGTGACACTTCAAAGGGAACACAGGACTTCCAGTCTGAACTGCCTTTTGGGTCCATGGAAGAGCCTCCCAATAACAGCATCATTTTATATTTTAAATATCAGGCTTTTAAAGTTTTTACTCCAAACACAACCAGCCAAAGCAGGAGGGCCTGGCCAGATTTTTCTTCTTTTTTTAAATCTTGCATTTTTTGTTATGAATGTTTCCACTGTACATTTTTATTTACCAGTCAAATAGTACTGGGATAGCAGAGCTGTGAAGGATGGCCTCAGAGTGTTCCGACAGTGCAAGCGGCAAAGGGGTTAATGCTCTGCAGCCCATCAGCGGTCTCCCAAAATCTCTGTGCACCCAGGCTGCGCTCATATTTATGCCTAACCTACTTTCCAGTCACTTTTTGTGCCGTCACAGAGCTTTTGTAGATGCACCACTGGGGGCAGGGAAAATGTAGAAAAAAAATGTGCTCCAATTCTGTAGCTATTCACCTGATTCTTTTGCAAATTTGGCCCCGTACTCCCTGTAATTCACAAGTTGATAGACGCTTGGGAGACTCCTAGCTGCTAACATTCCTGTCAGCCGTGTCCCAAAGAACAAAGGCAAGCTGAAGTATTTTTTAATTCTACCCTCTCAGCTCATCAACGCCGAGTTTACATAAAAATGTAAGAACATTACACTACACACACTGCTAATAATCAGAAACTAAAGCTTTGAAGTTTCCCTATTTTGCAGCTACTGCCATGACAGATGCTTGCCAGAGAAAACTCAGGGGGCATTTGTTTGCAAGCTTTTTGGCTAAGCGTAGTGCCCATTGTGCCACTTAATATTTCAGCTATCTCTAGTGTAATCAGGGAACAGCAGTTACTTATTTATCTCACGTCTTGCTCCTTGCTAGCTACCTACTATCGCCAGCATGACCTCTGGAGCACACACATTAATTTTACCTCAGTATTTCTATAACATCAATTAATAAAAACTGACTATGTTTTCAACAAACGCACATGTACTGATAAATGAGGGTCCTGACTTAATTGCTCCGTAAATTAAGAGCTCACAGTAGTGACAATAGAGAATAGTTTTAATATTTAAAAACTCATTAAATTTGTGTACATTTTGAATAATTAAAGTCACACGGCCACTTTAAAGAGCTAATTTAAGTTTAATTCTTAAATGTATATCACTGAAGAACTTGATCTGTTGAAAATTATCGGTTAATTTTCAGAACAACTTAATTCTGTTCTATTATTTCCCTGAAATTCTCATTTATTTATATACCTATCTGTCCCTTCTGCCTGCCAGAAATTCCTTGCAACAGCAGCTCTGTGATGGTGAGACCAACCTGTACTTTTGTCAGCTTTCTATCCATAGAAAACAGTGTAAACCTAATGTTAAGAATGTGTTTTTCTCTTTTCTACAGAGGATCATAACTCCATATTTTAATCCTCTAGATCTCTATCAGATCCATTGATTAGATTTAAATAATGGGTGTTTTGGAGAAAACAACTTTGTTTATGACTTGCAGCTGTGTAAAGATGCAGTCCAAATGCCCAAGTATGTGTTATTTTGACAGAATTTGCAAGGGTTCATGGGAACGCCAGGTCCTTACAAGTATGTAAACTCAAGGGACGGTCAAAGTTAAACCTTCAAACTGTGGGTCAGTACCATTTCCTTTTCCACTCAGAACTCTGTTTTTTAAAAGTGATTAGTATTTTAAAGGACAATATCTGATTTCCTGGCTGTCAGCAGAAGCACTGCTGACAAAAAATAGGTTCGCCCTCCTCTCTTGATTAGTTTTGTGGAGTTCAAGGGGACAACTCAAAAAAGGAAGCTGGTTCCCTTGCTGGAGATCATGCTCTGAATAGGACAGAAACAATTCTTAGTTACAGCAATTCACCTTTGTGCAGTTAACTTTTCTTTCTCCTGTGGCTCGTATGTCAATCTTCATATTGTTACTAGTATTTAATCAGTGATTAAGCTGCCATAGAGTAAATACAGACAGATTGTGCTGCAACATTTCTATGTTCTTTCAATATTATGAAGTGTAATATTCAGGTAGGTGCTTAGATATCAAATTGATAGGCACTTAATACCTGAAATAAATAGAATGATTCTTGCTGAATCATTGCAAAGTGACTTAAGTGTCTAGCTGTAGTCGGGGAGATGAAGTGTTGTTCACTGACTTTTTAATGAAGAGGGGAAAACAGTGCAAATGTTATGTGACTATCCGTATGCATTTTAAAAATTAATTCCCTTCTGGTTTTGTCTTCCTTGTGCACTTATTATCTAAGAAGACTCTGGGAGAGCAAGTTCTGGATGAGAAGAGGAACAGGCATGGTCTCCAGAACAGCACATTTAAACCTGTATCGCTGAATTTTCACAGAGCGTGCGCTCCAAACTCCTAGTCCTGAGTAGTCTCATAGGAAAACTTAATTTCTGATGATACTCAGGTGGATAGAAACATGTCACATCACTTACGCCTACTCAGAACAGCTCAGATTTTGGCTATGGAAGACTTAAATTACTCACAGATTGGTCAACGATCACTTGCAGTGATCTTGTCTTAATGCCAAATAGAAGTGATGTAACCTCTGCTTCTTTAAATTCCTTGCTTATTTATTCAGATTTCATACCTTAGCCTTTCTAACCACGGAGCTGCATGGGAAAGTTACAGTCTGCTGATTCTCCACTGCAGCCCGATGTCTTTTTCAGCATCATTGCTTCTCAGAACAGAATTCCCCATCCTAAAAGCATGCCCAACCTCCTTTCTTCAGAGAGGTATGCAGCAGTGAAATGTATTTTGTTTGAACTGGGGTCCGGTTTCCCAAGGGGTTCTAATCTCTCTAAGGAATAATGCTGTACTCTTATCATCATTTACCTCTCCTCCAATCTTTGTGTCATCTGCAAACTTTGTCAATCACCAGTTCATGTTTTCTCCCTGGTAGTTGATAAGATGTTAAATAGTAAAGGGTCACAGCTTATCTTTGTGAGACCTTGATAGAAACACACCATTTACAGCAATATTTGTGAGATCAGTTAACTACTTTGAATCTATTCAAGGTGTGTCACACACACTTTGTATTGCTGTACTTCAGTAAATCTATTCTGTGCAAGACTGAGCGATAAGCCTAACCTATATATGTCTACCATGTTGATATGATTACCTATAACAACCAAACTTGTCAATCTCCTGTACCATGAAGTTCAGAGGTTGTGAGGGTTGTGATTAGCCAATGTGCGACTTGACAGAGCCATATGTCAGCTCCTTCTCTATGGTACAAAAGAAACAAAGGCTACAAAGGCTACTTGGAGACCTCTCTTGCTGCTGCCTGGCTTTAGGTATTGGGAGTTTTTTCCTGACCATGATAATTTCTGGCTTTCTAACAAACGGACATCTGAGTTTTCTACTAGGGACAGAACTGTATTTGAGCTAGACAATCTTTTTCTGATAGGCTCTACAACATTAAGCAGCCTTTCCAAGACATCACGTTTTCTTAATTGACTTTTCTTGCTCTCAGGTTTTACAAATGGAAAAAAAAACCCACAACCAAGTGGCGATGGCTTGCTAGCATTTGTAGTGATACTCCATTTCAGTCAGGGAAATGTGGAAATTTGTGAACAGAAACTAAAACCTGAGACTAAACCAGAAATGCAACAATACCATGAATTCTAAATGTACATACTGTACTTAGGTCTCATTAACTTTTCTCTCTCTTTCAAACCAGACAATATTCCTCAGCTTAACTTGAGAACAGTCCACACTTTATGTTCTTATATTCTTAAGGACAAGGTTTTAAGGTCCATAACGCCTAAGTATGTTTTATTATTCCGTATAAAGTACTGAATTTTCCCACTCAGGTCCTTACAATATTTGTATAATTTGGTAGTCCTTGACCTGGTGACAGAGGGTAGAATCAGAAAAGTGACATTCGTTGCAGTACTGCACAATACTTGTGTTTAAACCATGTATAGGGTGGCGATACCAATGTGATAAATTGTGAAGCCACAATTTATATAGATGGCTGCTTTCAGCAGCACACGCTGGAGGATGAGAAAGAGAGAAGAGCACATTAGACAGCTGAAGCTGCAGGGCAAGTTAAGCAAGCAGACTACAATTACCCAAGGAGGAACTCAACCAGGAGAAAAGAATTAACATCCATAGTCTCATGAAAATTGCTTATGATCTGTAATGACACAAATTGGCATATTAGCTCGAGCTTCATTGGTGAGACAGCATTAACTAGTGAAGGGTGCCTCTTAAAATAGGCCTGAGATTTACTTCTAGAATCCCTTTTGGCCTTTTTCTGCAGCTTCTAGAAAGACTGCAAAACCTGTACAGAGACAAAATGCTTGTGCAGAAATCCCTTCACATGTTGTCAGTCCCAGCTCCAGGGCCTTACATGGGAAAGGAGAATCTTTACATTGTCTGGTAACACTTTGCACAGCACCTGGATTTTCTGAATAATGTCTTAAGCACTTAACTATTTGTTGTGTTGTTTCAGGTAATGAGTTGTTTCAAAATAAAACCTAAGGTAATAAGGCTATATAGTGTTACCTGACCTAATGTGTTTAATGCAATTAGTACCAAAAGAACGTGTTCATAATAGCAGCTTGAAAATATGTTTAATGTATATAGTAAATAGTATATACAAAAATCTACTGTACAGAAAAGAAATGAACTAGGAAAAAATTGAATAGGATCTGAGAGAACGATAGAAACCTTTCTGTGGCGTTTTCAGCAATTCTGTGGGAAAAGTGTAATTTTCTATTAAATATTAGTATTCTGATTCTAGAGTGATGGGCGCCAGTGTAAGAACCTTGACAGATGGATGGGTAGATATTGTATTATACTCAGTAGGATGCCTCCATAAGGGGCATTAAAAGAAAACAGAAGCAAGACATTTGCTAATATATATATTATATACATTAGAAAACAGAACCTTTGAATCAGCCACCCATGTTGCATTTAGAACATGTTTTGTTTAATATTTTCTTTGCCATGTTTTACTTTTTATTTTAACAATGGTGTTGTCCTACATTGCCCTCCTTCAGCATTTCCCTGTTCTCATACATCCAGACCAATCTCTTAGAAGCCCATCAAAATCTTCACAGCTTATAATAGCTCATTTACATATTCACAGATGATAGCACAATGTTGTCAGGGAAAAAAAAAAAAAACCCCAAAATTCACTGACCAAGGTAAATTAACATGTATCTTAAAAAACAATGCACACAGTATTTAAGATTCTATGTGTGTGTGTGTAAATACATGTATAAACACATTATGGACACACAAGTATTTATAAGTGTTATATACATATAAGTGTATATATATATACACACATACATACACATCTATTTGTGTTTGACATTTGTTGTTCCACCTTCATCCTGGCCATTACCATTCCAGTAATGGATCCTGTTGTGCATTAAAATTCCCATTGTGGTCCATTACCACTTCCTTCATTGACAGCTCTATTGCTTCATGAGCTATTGTGCTATGTATGACATTGATTGGAGACACTGGATACACATTAGCAACATCACAACATGCATAATAAACAAGGTGTTGCTCTGCGGTGTATACCAGGAATGGGCACAATGCTGTATAGCCCACTGCAAACTTCCACACTGGGGCACCGTGGGCATCCCTTCTCCTGGGGGTTTGTCCTCCAGGGTCAGAGCCAGCTCAGAGCTGGCACGGCTGAGGGTGGGACGGTTCCTGGCTGTGAGGTCCTGCCTTGACAGCCCCTGCAGCAAGCCCCCAACCCTGGGGACCTGCTGCCTTTCCGGCACCTTGACCGGTTATCAGCCAAAACTGTAGCAAATTGAAAGATTTTGAATATTTTTCTTGTCCTCCTTGCAGTTAACATGCTTTAGTAGGACAGGAGACAACATGAAGTGCTCTCAAACAAGTAGCTCTCTGTGGCAGTGTCCCATGCCCACGTTTCCTCCACGTCAGCAACAACTCTGTTGCTGTGTGCAGTTCTGGGCCCCACAATTCAAGGAGGATGTGAAAGTCCTTGAATGCATCCAGAGGAGGGCAACAAAGCTGGTGAAAGGGCTGGAAGGAATGTCCTATGAGGAGCAGCTAAGGACTTTGGGTTTATCTAGTTCAGAGAAAAGGAGGCTGAGGGGCGACCTCATTGCTCTCTACAGCTTCCTGAGGAGGGGAAGTGGAGGGGGTGGTGCTGACCTCTTCTCCCTGGTATCCAGTGATAGGACACGTGGGAATGGTTCAAAGCTGCACCAGAGGAGGTTTAGACGGGACATTAGGAAGCATTTCTTTACCGAGAGGGTGGTCAAACACTGCAACAGGCTTCCTAGAGAGGTGGTCAACACCCCAAGCCTGTCAGTGTTTCAGAAGCATTTGGACAATGCCCTTAATAACATGCTTTAACTTTTGGTCAGCCCTGAAGTGCTCAGGCAGTTGGACTAGATGTTCATTGTAGGTCCCTTCCAACTGAAATTTCTATTCTATTCTATTCTATTCTATTCTATTCTATTCTATTCTACCTCCTGTGCTGTATGTTTGAAATTCTTGTTCAATGCAGATCCCAAGTATTTTCCTGCCTTGTCTCCCCTGTTATTGGTTCTGGTTCATTCCAGCTCTTTCAGCCAACCCACACAGGTCAACCATCTTTGTTGAGGACATTAAAAGCCTTACAGTTCTCACTTCTACCTAACTACATTATTCCGCTATCTACAAATTACAGAGATACTGCTCACCTTTTGGTATTCGCAGTACTCCACTATTTCTCATTTCAGCTTGCCTGGACTCTGACAAAATGGGTCCTTGTCTTGTCTCGTGTTCCCACTGCAATTCAGTGTCCAATGTGCGCTGCACAACATACCTTTCCCTCCCTTCTTCCA
>NW_008825016.1:1703891-1732381 GCF_000699105.1 Pygoscelis adeliae | reverse complement strand
GTTGTTTTGTTTTGTTTTTTTTTTCCCAGAAATTACTTAAGTTGCTGCCACTAACGAGTGTCCTACCCTCATTTGTGGCAGTTTTCTTCTATTAAAATAGTTTTAAAAGATACGCAAGAAACTCTGTGTGCAATAAATTCTTCTCCCTTTATTTTTAGTCAGCCCTTCATATATCTATTGTGCAGTGGATCACTGGGTTGTTTCAATCTGTTTCTTTTTTTCCCCTGTTAACTCCCAAAAGTTCAGTGCTTGGAATAAAAAAGACCTGGTAGTAGATAGATGAATGTCCGATTTTTACACTGGTTGGAAGATACGTTGGATATGTTTCTTGTATGGAATAAGTGCTGTAAGACTGAAGAGTTTCATTCTATTTCCAACTTTTCATTTTTTTGCTGGGAGCTTTGCAGTTGTGAGATCTTAAGTTTCACCCATTGTGTTCCTGGGGTAGGGAGAGCTCAGTCTCCGTTGAGGTTTAGCCCCTCACTAAAATGCATGGGAATGGTGCTACTCCAACACACACCACTTTTCCACTGTGCCACGAGTTGCAAATGCCAAGCTTATTTCACAAAAGCAACCACGCACAGAGCAGCTGGTAACCCCGCGATTAGTGAGTTGGGCTGTATTTAGGCCAATGGCAGCTTCCAGCAACCCCTCAGCTCCCAGTCCTGGACGCCAGCCTCCACAACCTGATTCACTGCTGCTTGTTCACTGTCCCTCCCTCCCAGTCAGGGTCACAAGTAACTTGTTTTTCCAAATGCCATTCTGCTGTGTGCTTCTACCTTAAACCACTTGGGAGGCTGGTCAAACAATAATGTATTAACCATCATTAAAGAACTGCCTTGCAAATGGTAAGTGTTGTGCTACATCTTTACAGTATTGTATCATATAACTGCTTATGCTCGGAGTTTCCACATACTGATTGTTTTTAAAAAAGCAGATTTTATCTGTTGAGGAAGGTTTTTCAATTGAATACTGAGAAAGAGCTGACAGAATTATTTTCTTAATCTAACAAACTACATGTGTATTTTCCTTGCTTTGACATTCTCCCTGGGGACTGGAGGACTTAAAAAAACCACTAACAAATGAATGAACAAACAAATGAAGTAAGAAAGTTTTGAAGGTTTTTTGTTTTGAATGTATAATTGTTGTCAGTCAAAATAAGTAATACCCAATCTGTAGGAATTTTTGTTCTTAAAATCATTCAAATCCATGTAATTGTGAAGCCCGGTAAAATATTTAAAGCAATGCACAACTGCCATAAAATTTACAGCAGAGGTACGAAGTACTTCTAGAGTTCATTCTCTGAAAACAAAAAAATAATAAATAAAAATAATATAAATATAATTTTTCTGTCAGTGCCACGGCAAATTATGCAGCATCATCATTCAAACTGAATGATAAAGCAGGCTAGCCCATAGATTTGGAATAGTAAACCTACTTAATCCTAAGATAGATGGTATTTCAATAAATGAAGTATTTAGAATTAAAAAAGTAGTAGTAGAAATATTTAACTAAGAGGACCGGGGCCATTACTGAAATGATGTCATACAATCTGGGAGGCATTGTCATGTTCAGTAAATTAGCATGGCCTAACCACAGCAGAAAATTTCCTTGAGCTGCAATAAAGACTAAATGCTTTCAGACTCCCATGATCCTTTGTAGTCATCATTTTAAAGCACTGCCTTAGTGAGCTAAACCTGTAAAGTTTTCTTTTGAGCGGCTGTGAGTTGATTAGATCTATTTCAGCCTAGTAGTGGTAATAGGCTCCTCTCTGTGAAACTGCTTAGCCTCTGCTCCCCTGGCAGCTGGAGAAACTGGAATTAATCAGGTCTGCTGGGGACTTCTTCAGCATCTCCGCAGGCCAGCGACTCTGGAATCATTTACTACAGAATCTTACTGTCAACTCTTTGTCATTTAGGCTTTTGATTATGCTTGCTTTCTTCAGAAAAAATGGAAATGGGTGACAGATTATCCTAATGCAGAATTTCACTAGTTACTTTTATAGGCATCTATTATCCTCCTTTGTACTGTCCATAAAAAGAATGTAGGTGTGTGCAAAGATTTTTGGGGGCAGAGATATGAAGAATACCCTATTGAAATTAACATATTTCTTCTAATTAAAGTATTTTTCTTTCTAATAAAGAGACCCTCCTCCCTCAACAAACTGCATATTGTTTTGTCACTAGCACAATATCTGGATTTCCCCCCTTTTTTCTTAAAAAATTCTTGAATATCTACTTACAATGCTACTGTCCAATAACACTAATTTCTACTAAATATACTATAAATTCAGGTTGTTTTTTTAAGTGTATTAAATATGAGCTTTCAGAATAAATGCATATTTACATAGTCTGCTAACTACTCTGAGCTTCAGTGAAAAGAAAGTAAACAGTCAACACTGAAAAAAAAGGCAATTAAATCCGCCTTCTTTTTGGCATTTCATCCCACAGATACATGGTTCTATAGACTTGGTGCCCTGTCGATAGAGTCAATGGGCAGTCTCGTGCAGTCTACTGAAATCGTCATACCATTTGACATTTAAAAATTTGGAGTTTTATATTACAAACAGTTATGCACAGTGACAAAAATCACTTTATATGAGAAGAAATACTGCATGACATTCTGAGACTCAAACATTTCATAGGTGGTATAGAGAAATATTATGTAGCAAATGGTTGAAAATGATCAAAACTGGTGATTTATAAGAATCTTTTGTTTTATACACATATGTGCATTTAATAACATAAAGATATATTTATGCATTTTGATGACTAGTGTTCAGTACACTCTCTAGGGAGTTTGGCAAAAGATGTTTTGAACAAAAAAACAATAAAAGGAACAAATTGTTTCTTTTCTTTTTCATTTTTTTCATATGCTTTTTTGTTTCTTCTTTGTTGCTGCTGTTTTGTTTAATTTCATTCTAGAAAGCAGATTTAAACTGGAGTTGCCTTAATATGTTAAATACATTGAAATTTTAAAACTATGTCTGAATTTTTTTTTTAATAACCCCATTTAAAAAAAAGTAGGCATTGAAGCTCTAACAAGTTAAAAATTGGCTGTATTGTATGATTGCCAAAATGCCATAACTGTTTAATTATTAATATTGTGAACAATTCGGCAAATTACAGAAACAGGTAACAACCTCCATGAGCTTGCCTCCAAGCAGAAAAAAACTTTCTCTTTATGTTCCTTAATAAACTTGGTAACTGCAGGAAGCTTGAACTCTAGAGCTATGAGATCTGAAACACATCTACGCCCCATACACCACTCAGATTTCTCATTTGTCCTTGTCTGGCTACATCTGCTTGACCAGCAAACTGGCATCAAAAACCAGAGGTCTAATTTTCTTCTGCTGACAACTAAATGCGATAGTTCATACAGGCTGAGCTCAGACAAGGAGCGGCATGGTTATGTCAGCTAATTTAAATGAGCTAGGTTTCTTCACCTAGTTTTCCACTGGGATGGAGGGTTCTGGCTAGAAATGATTCCAAACCTGAATCTCATTGTTAGGCTACCAGGTTTGTTTTTGTAGGGACTGGCATCGTTGTTGCTTTGACCTCGCGTTGCCCCTTCTTGTTTAACACCCCGCAGCCACAGCTGGTTTGTAGCCCCTTCCTTCCAGCCGAGCAGGAGCCGTGCCCAGGTGAGCCCTCCAGAGATCACCTCTGCTGCTCATCCAACAGCCTCCGGTAACGTGCCTCTTGCGCCCACGCTGAGCCTCTCGCCATCAGGTTGTGATGAAAAACCCAGTCTTTTTTCCCTCGTATTCATGTGTCCTGGCTCTCTGTGCAATGCAGTAGGGGCCATGAGGCTGGGGCATTTTGGCATTGTCCCTTCCACAATAAAGCGTACGGTTGGCAAAACTGATGCAATCAAAATAGAAAAAGACTCACTAATTGAGCTGTTTAACACGGAGTGGCATGCCACCTGGAAAGAACCCAATCCTAGTGCTGCATCTTAATGTGCACAGAGAGTCTTCCTCACCCTTTCAGGGGAAAAAAAAAAAAAAGACCCCAATCCACAAACAACCAAAAAACCCACCCACAGTTAAATTGCAGCTGCTTGGTGTCTAAATGGTGAGAATTATCCAAAAAATCCTGAGTTTTATGTGCTAATAAATAATCCAGGTCCGAGAAATCACAGAGGGTTAAACACATTAAATAGGTCAGGTTTATTCTGTTAATGTTCATGTTCTCTTTCTTTATTGAATACTTGCCCTTCTTTTATCCTTAGACTACTGTGGTCATTTGTCAATGACAATTTGTTGAGTTTGGATGTGTTCCTCTTCTCAAGAAAAGGACTTCAGATTAGATCTGTACAAATATTGAGGCAGCTAACCTTGGGAAGTGTCCACTGACATCACCATTCTTAGCTAATTGCAGATGTTCTGGACTCAAGTGGCAAATATTTAACAAGGAGGGTTTTCTCTCTCCTCAGTATGCCTCCCAGGTACTCGAGACACGGTGTTATTTTAAACAAGATGCAATATATTTTACTCAAGATCTGCCAAACTGTGCACTGCAGATGTTCAAAACAGGTTTCAAATCCTATTGAAGCACATGTGAAAAGCAGGTACTGTAAAGTTGTTACTTCACAATGCAAGGCATTACAACAACTCCTTCTACATTGCTAACAAGCTACCTCTACTTCTTTTGTGTGCAGCTTATTTTATAACAAAGCTATACATTGCCATATAAACTGTTTAGGGTAAAGTTGGTTTTAAAACCGGATTACTGGAAATAACTCCATCTGTTTTGGCAGAATCGGAATGGGCACTGTTCAGAAAAGGGGAGGTGAATTTAAGCTTCAGAGGAAGGGCTAGGTAAATCTACAGGACTACACAAAAGTCTCTTCTAGTTGCTGTGTCTTCTAATTTGGAGTGTACCTCTTTTTCTCTCTTCATCTTGTGCTGTTGCTCCAAGTTTCATGGAACTGTATGTCTTCTTCTACCCCCATTTCTTCTGTGGCTTGGCCTTTCCAACCCTCCTCCTTACCTCCCAGTTTCAAACAAAACTTTTAGCTTCTGTTTTACTGTTTCTGTGGTTTCAGAAAATTTTTCTTCATTTATTTACTTTCCCACCCAGAACTTCCTCTCCCTTTTTTTTTTTGTCAGAGGCACTTCAGACGCGACAATCTACTCTGAGTGACCTGCAGCACTCTGCTCTTTTCAGCTCGACTGCTTGTCCAGCACAGGCTTTTAGAGCCACTGAGTCTCCAGAAGAACAAAGGAAAACAGGGAGGATATTGTACCATGAGGAAAGGCCTAAGCATCAGCCGATGTTCAGGATTTTATTATTGAGGTATGCAACATCAAACTCCATCTTTTACCTACTGAAATCTCATAGTTCTCATACTGAGAATGCACAATTACAATAACTCTTTCATCACACTTTTAAATAATACAATACAGTCCAAAAAAATGCGTTTCAGTCTTTGCCTCTGTAGTAACAGCAATAATCTTCCACCCTTTTTGTTCCAATAGCATATATATGGACAATCATATAGCTTCTGTAAGCCTGGAGTTTGGGTTGGTTTTTTTTTTTCTGATTGATAATTTTTAATAAGTAGATACAGTAGAGAAATAGAGAGACATTGGAGCTTCAAATTAAAAGGGAGTTATTAAGAAGGGTAAGACTTTTGAACTGAATTGCTCTAAATGAACTGGGAGAGGTGCAAATCAGTCATTACAAAAATTATATAATTTTAGGTCTTAGGTTAAGTTCTGTGAACTGTTTAATGTCATAATTGGCTGCTGCCAAAATCATCAAGTGGAATGAAGTTCTAAGTTTAAAATGTCATAAACCCTCAGCATAAAGATTTATATAACACAGGTATCTGACCTACCACCACGTGGCAGGAGGTATTTGTTAAGTCTTATTTGACTTTTTCAAAATGGAAAAAAGAGTGACTAGAGAAAGAAAACATACATCTTCTGGACAATATCAAAACATTATGAATCTAGTCTGATATCTGAGCAATGCATTCAGAAAACTGTGATAAACATAGTTGTTTCTTATTAAAAAATCAGATTTGATACTCCAAGTGGAAAATTTGTGTGTTTATTATGATGAATGAAGGTGGTTAATGTCAAATCTCAACAGTGTGTATTTAGCAAGATTTTAATGGAACATTTCATAAACTAAGCAAACTCTTTCTGAGGTTTTGCAGCCATTTGATGGCTCCAATCCATATATGTCTTCCCTATAGGAATTTCTTTACAATAATGACCAAAAACATGGCTGTACTTGATTATATCTGCATATTAAAATATAGGGTCAAATTATGATGTTATTCACTGGCCTAGAGAAAACATAGTGTTGCATGGGGTATTGCAGTGAGTTCAGGGGGTAAGGACTGGGAAACACGATCTTGCAAAATGAAACAGAAGGTAACCACTCCTACAAATAAAGCCATACAGCTTGGTGATGTATGCAAAAAGATGTGAGCAACTCCATGCAGAAAGATGTAAGCAACACTCCTTGCTTCTTATTTCATACACCATGATTAGCTTGAAAAAAGGCCATTATAAGAGCACTTAGAAGATATCCTATATATCCAGATATCCTCCCATTTTAACATGGGAGAGGAAGAACTTCTCATATCTGCAAGCTGTCTGCTCCTTTGGTTCAATAAAGAAACTTGTCTAGGGCAACAAAGAAGAGGGGAGAGGAAAGATGGATAAAAGAGTTAAAGTTTAATGGCCAGTGAAGCTGCTTACTCGTCATTTACAATCACATAGATGATATCTAATGCAGTTACTTTTTTGAGGGGAAAAAAAAAAAAGTAAACAAGAAAGTATTGCCAGCTGCTCTAAGGGTCATCTGGTCCTTGCCTGAGGTCCATGGAAAAATAGCTGAAGCTTCATACAGAGCTAGGTAGTCATGTGTTTCTTGTTTCCAGCCATTTCTATGGACACATTGCTTCATTGCAAAGAAAAGCCAGAAGCCAGTAAGTACCTACTGCCTGTCCAGTATTCACATTATGAAATCATCCAAGCTCACATTCATACAGATATTTTACTTGAACTCCCCAAAAGTTATGCCTCTTCCCAATTTCTTTCTTACAAACACTTTTCTAGGTAAATAACAATTTAGCAGCCATACAACTCTTACAGGGGAGAAGAGGAGGGTTCTGTGGTTCTGCACAAGAGAAGCGACAAGTCACTAAACACTTTTTATTTAAATGTCATCCTTTGTATAAAAGCACTGAAAATCAAAGCTCTTAGAAAACTGCCAGTCTGTCCACTTTTAACTTCTCTTCCACTTCTCCTTATTTTTTTTCCTGTTAATTAACCCAATCCCAGCCAGCTGCATTTCTGAGCTTTTGCTTTGGTCACTGGGACCTTTCATCTCCCATCTTGAGGAACTGAACACCTAAAAATGTGATTTCTGGTCCCCCACCCCACCCCAATTTCTGCCAAGGTCAAAGAAAAATATTAATCCCAGACAGCCCTGGATTCCCTCCTGCTCCCCCCCCCCCCCCCCCCCCAACATTTACACATTGGTCTTTTCTTCTCTGGATAGGTCCTATTTGGAAACCCAACCTCCTTTACCCTAGACCTAGCTCCTAATTATCTTTTACCATTCAAAAATACAAACAGGGAAAACACTGAAGTAAGGAGTCAAGATATACTTTCAGAATAGTAAAAACACCACATTTATGCAGTAAATTTCTGCAGTAAATTTCACATGCAATAAATTTCATATATGTGTCTTTTTACAGGTACTCATTTGATTTCAAAAAACAGGAGAAATAAAAAAAAAAAGTTTAAGTTCACCAAAAATGTAAAGAGAAAATCTGAACAAGTAAATAAAGTGACCAGCTGGAGTGATAACATTTATTTTAATTTCATTTTGAAGGCTTCTTTTTTTCTTTTTCAGTAACATATCTCTTCCTCAACTTATTTTTCCTGAATAAACAAGGCTCAGAGATTTAACAGATGCCACAACCAGGCAAATGTGCATCTCTTCTGTAGTTTGTGCAGCACTCAAAATCACTTACAGTTTTGTGGGGCTGAGAATGTTTAGTCTCACTATAAAACTTATAATTTTTCTAACGCCTGAGACCAGGGCAGGGTTAATGGCAAATGGCTGCTTACTTCTTTCACTGAGTTCAGAGGTCGAGGCTGATGCAGAGAAGCCCGCCTGCAGTCCCAGCTTGTAAAGCAGACAAAAAACCCCCAGAACACACCACTGTGCACATGCATGCCAAAGCCTTTCCGTTTGCTTTCAGGGGTTAGAAATCAGAATTATTTTGATAGGATGGAGGATTCTGAGGACTGGCATGCAAATGTTCATAACAACTGTCCCACTTTGCTCCAGTTCCTGTTTATTACTTCTTATTCTTTACAATATCAGTAAATCCCTTCAAGGCTGCTGTTATTATTGAAGAGGGGTCCACCTGGGAATGTTTAGGTCCTTTAGTAATAGCCTTAGGCCCAGATTTAATGTCTGCTGAAAAAGGATTCACTGCTTAAAGGAAATACTGATGACAATTCGTTAGGGCATCATAAAAAAAAAAATCTGTTTCAACTCAGAAAAAGGCTGCTAGATATGTGAACAAATATTGTAGGTTAGCCACTTACTGTATACAGACTGCAGGATACCCAGTTGTCCTGTAGCCCAATCTTCCTTTAGAGGCTTGCTAAGCCCTTTAAACACACACACACAAAAAGTTCATAATGTTTTAAATTATAATATAAATCTACTGATCTGCTATTAATACAATTCCTGTTGCTGTCTGAGGTTTGAGACACACATGTGTAATTCTTCAATGGCATTCTGTGTGTTATCTGGAAGGTCTCTCATTGCTGCTGCATCAATGCAAACCAGACTACACCCAGGCGAACAAAGGAAATTTAACTTTCATAAGTTGGTTTTAAAAATGCATTTACTTTGACTGCATTGAAAGAATCTAAAAAAAGATGAAAAGCATCTTTAGCATGCCAAAAACATCTGGTTTCATATTTTGAGACCAAAAGGAAATTGCATGAAGACTAAAATCTTGTTTTGATTTATATTATTATTGGAGGGCTGAGAAGCTGCCAGTCATAAAATAAAATTTTATGATGATAAATAAATAAGGAAAACAATCTGACAAAACATGTTGTGGAACAAAGCTCCATTTCAAGTTTAATTAACTGATAACAATGTTTATGATAGAAGAACTGTGCCACCAATTATACAGCTAGTAAATGCATGCTACCAACGCAAAGACTGGCCTATAAAAGCCTGGCTAAAAAGGTTTCTCCTGCAGCAAAATACTTCCAAACACAAAAGAGAAGGTATTCTCCATGTAGTAAATCATGCAGCAATTAAGACCCTCTTTGAAGACGTTTATGAGTAGATCTTTATAGGTTGTATGACAATTGCTCTGCTTCAATTGCACATTGTAAATTGCACAATAGTAGTAGTTCCTGCTCTCTAATATACCTACTGATAGTGCCTGCAGAAGCTTACAATTTAGAAACTGTTACAGGATAGATATATCTGTGGGGAGAGGAGCAAAAAATAAACGTTTTCAGCTCTGCAGCACTTTGTCTTTTTCCAAAACCTTGTATGCAATTGTAACAAAGTG
Source organism: Pygoscelis adeliae (assembly GCF_000699105.1). Taxonomy (NCBI): domain Eukaryota; kingdom Metazoa; phylum Chordata; class Aves; order Sphenisciformes; family Spheniscidae; genus Pygoscelis; species Pygoscelis adeliae. The sequence goes on along the minus strand of NW_008825016.1, from coordinate 1,722,805 downwards.
TTCCAGCAAGGAGATTATTTTAGAAACATGAAGATCAGCTGCGTACTGCAGGGAGAAGTGATCCTTAATCATACATGTAAGAGTTCAGCCTCTTTTCTGGTAACAGAGGCTTGCATTTAGAATTGCCACATACTTCCAGTCCTTGTGGTTTGAAGATGCTGGGATCACAGCCATGATACGCAGTACAAATCATTAACTTTCAGTTTATGCTATACTACAATTTGCCAGTTACTATATAAAATGCAATATACAAAATACAAGATTTTGTATTACAGATATTATAAATCACTTGCTAAAATAATACTGACATTTCTGTGGATAGGTTAAAAAAGCTTGGCTCATATCATGAGACTACTCCTTTTTCAACTTCTGGAATAATAAACCACATTTAGGAAGCCCTGAATTTGGCTAGCTGTAGGAATAGTACATTAGTTATTCAGATCGCATGCCTTATCACAGCTTTTCACCCCATTAACTGTAACTGAGCACTGAACTGTTGGTCAGACTACAACCTCAGTACAAGTCCTGCTTGTCCCTTCCTATCTCCCTTCCCTCCTGCTGTTCAGCTTAAAAAACACAACCCTGTCAAAAAAAAATCCCAACCAAACAAAAAACCCCATTCAAATTGCACATTAAATAATATAGGAAGGAAATATTTCAAGTGTTTCCCAAAAGAAAACATATAGTGGCATTTGTATATATCGACAGCAAAGGTTTTCAAACTGAATGGAAAGATCTCCTTTGTCAAAGTCAATGCTTAGCAGCACGGTAAACATTCAAAGGAAGTCAAAGAAGTTGTTGCAAAAAACTTCTATGGTTTTAAGCTTACATACATTTATTTCAAGACGGGGAAAAAAAAAGATCAAAAGCATTCTGAAGAATATTTGTTGCTTTAGTAATAAGCCCAAAATACTTGGAATTTATGTTTCCCTAGGTTCTTTGTTGATCCACATGCAATAATTCCTCCCCCTTCTGTGTTTTGCTATTGCTCCTTTACCTGTCTTGTCTCCGCTCCTATTCTGCTAGAAATATGACAGTCTTCTCAGTCCTCTAGTTTGGGGCTGTTTTTTATTTCTTAGGTGCATGTAAAACTTCCACTTTTTTCACCAGTTAAATGAACCTGGGGAGGCTATGCTTCTTGTGGTTTCTTCTGTGTGCATGTGCATGGAAGTTAACATCCTGTCTCCAGTCCTGAAGGGAATTAGTTCTGGCATGTTTCGACTCATTATCTTGAATCTTAATCAGCTGATGAAAAAAAAAATTAGTTCCATCAGCTGATGAAGGCCCAGAGTAATGAGTCAAAACATCCTGATCGAGACTCCCAGCTGCACTGAATGGGACTCTACAAGTTATACATATCCTCACTGCATTCTTACAACCAATTAATAAATTTCCCTCTCCTCTGCACTCCCCAAAAATAAGCAGCTACAGGATATTAGGTCATGCAGAAGATTATTGTCTCCCTCAGACATTTGGTGTCCCCCTCCTGTAAATATTCAGAAGAATACGTTTTACAAATCTTACCATGCTTAACTTCTTGAAAGCAAATTATGAAAGGATGTTGTCAACTTTGGAATGCAGTCCAATCATTGTGATGGCCGTGAAGGTCTTTAAAATATAGCTTTAATACTATAACTGACTGAAACTTCTCAGTAATGTTTATGGTTTGGGGAATCACATTTTCTATTGTGAAGAAAATATTTTCTTCCTCATACTGGTTTGTATCTAAGGCCTACACAATTAAAATGAGAACATGTACCTGCTAGAGGAGAAAAGCAAAAATAAATTGCACACAAAATTCTGAAAAATGTACAAAAAATTAAACTAAAAAAAGGACAAATACTTTTCTCTTTTCGTATTCTATGGTAATAGCTGTAGGCACTCCTTATAATAATAGTAAGTAAAAGAATTTAACACAATTATTTGTTTCTAAATAAACTGTCCCTTCAAGCCGGTACATAAATATCTGGGGAAAACCGTCTGTATCTTTCAGATCCCTTTCGATTCCTTGATGCTACTATACGTCCAAATAGCCATGTTGCTCCCTCCCTTCCCTTGGAGTCATAGCTATGTGGCAATCTGCACAGTAATCATACCATACAGTTATCCCTGCATTAGTGACCTCCAGCCTGCATCACTGCAACTCAGACCTAGAAATTAAGCCGTATGGCCTGAAAAAGCTCCACATGGGGGAAAATACGACAGAATGTCTGCTTAGCAAAGCAAATTGCCACATTTATCCACTTTAAGGTCTCCATCTTGATATTTAAACCTCTCAGTGTGATATGAGATCTCTGCCTCTCTGCCTATGAGATCACCTCCCTCTACACGGCTATGACCTGTCTTGATATCTGTATCGCTCTGAAACCATGAAACTGCTGGAGAGAAGGAGGAACTGTGGAGTAGAAGACACACAATCTTCACAGAAGCCACATCAAAACTGCAGGTTTCATATCCCCGTGACAAAACAGCAGAAACTGCAGACCTAACTCAGAACTCATGGCCCAGTGCAAAACTCATCTCTGACTTGTCTTTCCCTTCACCCACGCAAATGTGAATCAAGCTGTTTTTCCTCTAAACCAGTATGAAAGAGAAATTGTTATTGTCATGATGATGAATAAGAAAAGTGGAAGAAAGGAGGATGTGTGGATCACATGGATCTCATCTGGGGTGACATTAAGAGAAGTTAAACAAAATTAAAATGAATTTCAAAATTTCCTGAACAAACTCTGGATGTTGATATATAATCTTTTGTGGAAATCTTTGCTTAGTTGTCTGTAACTCTCTCCTGCATCTCCCATTAATAATCTTTTTCTGAACTAACATCACGTTCAAGCCAAATCTTCATTATCCTCTGATCTGACCACTACTGTGCTAGAAAGAAGAGACGGAATAAATAAGAATGCAAAGTACAGAGGAAACTCCACTTAAAAAGCCTGAGAAATCTCAAGCATAAGCACTGTAGAAATGCAGCACACAATTGTAAGGATGAAGGTAAAAAGATGTCCCCAAGGCAATCAGGAGGTTTGAATTTGTGGGATATAATGCTGACGATAGCTGAATAAGACTGCCATCATCTAAAATGTAATAAGTATTATCACTAGCAATGTCAGTGCTATTGTATATACTATTTAAAAAAATTGAGGATGTAATAACGGTGGGTTTTTTACATGTTAAATGCTACAATAAGCAGTATATAAGAATCAGAAAACAGAAATAAGAGTAGAAAAAAGATTGGTCTTTTACAGATTTTTTTACCCTGATTTACATTCTATGTCATCACACTGGCTGTTGTGACATTGCATATTTAATCAGGCTAGAACTGGGCGCTTTTAACTAGAATAGGATCTGAGACTGCTAATTTACCCTTGCTATCGACTTCACAGGCTCTTACTGCAGCCTTATGACTTGGTAACAGGGGTCACCACCTGACTGAGATCCCAGTTGCGTGCCTATGATTTGACAGTCTTTATTTGACACCTGGATATTTCACCGGGTGATTAAATCAGTCCAAGCAAATCTGGGATGACCACATATGTTTGTAGATGTACAAAACTCAGCACTGACAGATAGGGTGTAAACCTGTCTGTCTGGGCTCCTATTGTTATAGTGGCTCAGAGTACTTTTGGCTCAGCAATATTATGGTTCTCAGTCCCAAAATTATAAACTCGCAAAGATGGTTTGCAGCCACACCTTTCCACTCCTTACTGGATAAGGCTGTGTTATTGCTAAATTCAGCCTTAGCATCAGCATGTATCTGTGTCATTTGTTGGGATATCAACTGAGTTTAGGTACCTTAGTGAATCCTACTGCTTTTGCCTTGGTATTGCTGAGTTTCCCTGCAGTTATGGTGTTCCATCTGTGACACACCTACCTGTTACACTAGGCTTCTCTTCTTTGGTCCTTTCAAGTGATTTCTTATTATGTTTTTTAAAAACTGAAAAGTGTTGTTAGTCCCCTTGATACTGTCTGGGTGGCAGCAGGTGTTACAATTGGGACTACTAAATAGATAATATGTCTTCACACATGGGAATGTGACAGCATACAGAGCAAAAAGCATGCCTCACGGAAGATGCTTCTTTTTTTCTTCAGTTGAAAACAAAGTAATGCAGGTCTCAAAAAGGGGAAAATGTTGTGAAAGAAAGGTAAATAATTGCCCCTCTGGGTTTTCATACACAACCTACCTCACATGTGCAGCAATGCCTGAAGCTAATCTCTCAGTACTTTTTGTAGCTCCAGTTAGAGTGATATTTGGCAGCTGCTCGATGAATCTGGCTTAGCTGTTGCCAAATGCGTGCAGTACGTGTGTGTGGCAACTGCTATCTTCACCAAAAAAAGATTGGCTCAACAGTATTTGTCACATTTTCCTTCTACTGTTTCTGCCCCCAGGAATGTAACTTTTCTCTATTGTTAACTATTTTATTTTCCTGTCTTTATCTGGCTACAGTAATGGATGCTGAAGTGGTGCACTGTCCCACCAGACCCGCAGTTTGATCCCAGCCTGGTCACTTCTCTGCATACGTCCCCAAACTTGACTTGGTTTAAAACCACTTTCCTGCTTTTTATCCAGTAGACTACTGCTTTTAGAAGTTGTCTACAATCCTTTTGCTTTTTCTGGTTTTGTCCTTACTGAAGAATAGAGTCTGATAACATAAAGAACAGCTTACTCACCTGCAGGGCTTTCCACCATAGCTCTGCCTGTCCTGCTGCTCACACCAGGGTTACCAGTATGCAACCACTGTGGTCCCCAAACCACTTCTGGCTGTGTGGAAAAAGTGCATTGAAGCTAGCAAGGCATGTCCATTTTATATAGACTCTTCTTCTACTCTGGAGATGATTGGCCTGTAGTTTGTCTGACCAAATTTAGGAAGCAATGTAGAGGCTTGGAATAACCATCTCAGCCCATTTTAGGTACCTAAAATAGGTCAGAGGAATCATGTTTTAAAAGTGACTATCCCTGTCCTTAATAGAGAGCTTGGGGTAGTTAGCTCAAATGTAGATACTTTAAATTTGACTGAGGCCCATTTTGTGTTGGCTTGGCTCAAGCCCTAAGATCTGTTGTCAGCATCACTAGGTATGCTAATCCACACTCTGGCATTGCAATAGACCAGGGAAGCTGCAGGGGCCCTCCTGGGTCTCCTCTGAGTGCTCGGAGTGAGAAAGGTCCTGTGTCCCATGTGGTCATGGCAAGGGATTCTTCCCAGGCATCGAAGGCAAGCAGAATCAAACAAATCTGCCAAAATTACAGGTTTCTTAATTTCAAATGTTGGCAGACATGATCTTGGTAGTTTTACAAGAGCACGAGAAGGCCATCTGGGGTCAAAGGAAGACCTCTGCCATTAGAATCATAGAATAGAATCATAGAATCATTAAGGTTGGAAGAGACCTCCAAGATCATCGAGTCCAACCATCAACCCAACACCACCATGCCCACTAAACCATGTCCCTAAGCGCCTCATCTACACGTCTTTTAAATACCTCCAGGGATGGTGACTTAGCCTGTCTTTCTCAGTAAATTATACCTAGGGAAAAGAGTATAAGAAATTGGGTAAATCCAGGTTTTCTGGCTAAGTCCTGATCTGGAAAGAAATATCAAGAGGTCCTCTGCTTCAATGTCCTTTGTAGTGTTCTTTGAGCTTTTCTCATTTTTAGAGGCATCCACACTGCCAGAGACTGAAGTTGGGGTAATAATGGGTATCTCAATATTTCTGAAGGCCGGAAATTTGAGATTTAGAACTAATACTAAAGATAAATAAGCCACCACAAGGTCATACTTTTTCCAAATCTCATAATTAGAAGCCTGGCTAAGGAAATAAAAGTGCAAGTATCATTTCATAGCATTTTCACAACGCTTAATCTCTCTAACCTCCTCTGCTAGGGCTAAAATAGTTATAATGCAGATGACTTCTCAGTGATTCCCATTAGCCACAACAGCAAACATAGTTCATGAAAAAGAACACATTTTATGGAGACAAACAGCAGGACTTATCAAACTATATTGAACAATTTTATCCCAGCTTTTCCGATGCAGATGACGAGCAAACATTCTTCCAGAGCTGTCCTGCCTGGAATCTGCTAATATTAACACACTGACAAAGTGATTCTGACATAAGGAACTGCACACAGTAAATTGGAATCCCGGTTAAAAATAATGAGATTTATATTAATTCATTTTAAAATGTGGGTGATAAAAAGCTATGTTTGCCAAATAGAAAAAAAGAGAAGCTGATGAAGGGAAAAAATATTTTTGAGAGAATGCCACTAAAGCCTGTGTCTGATCTTTCATGAGACTGAGCCCCTCTTGAAAGGTATATTGAATACCTCAGGAGATCACCACAGTCCGAGTTGGTCCTCAAGGATGTGGGCAAGCAGAGCAACAGCACATACTGTGTTCTTAAAGGTGTTGGCACTGGTCCTTGTGTCACATTTATAAATGGCTGCTATGAACAATAAACAGGGTATCTCGCTCTTCCATGCTAATGTTCCTACTGTCAGCAAAGCTGTGTGCAAACTTGGTGCACTCCAACCAGCTTAATCCATGTGTTAAATATTCACATGCAAAAGTTCACAGGCTTCATGTCCATATGCACAATGGCTCTTCCTCACCCAAAACAAGAGGCATAGAGCCTAATCTCAGTCCTTCCATGGTTGTTGGATCAGCTCTCACAACTCAGGTCCTGAGGTGAAGTAGCATCCTGGTGTGTTGAAGTGGAAAATAGCTATGACTCAAGTCCTGAGAAGGAACAGTTTCTGATCATGCTGTCTACATAAGAAAGTCTGTCCTGGAAGCCGCTCTGGTATAAGCAAATTATTTCCCCACTGTAATCTGGTAAACTGTCTGAACTGTCTGGTATGCATTGAAGTTTGTCTATGGGAAGAGATCTGAAAAGCTGTTGAATGTGTCCAACAAATACTGAGCTAAGTTGATCCCTCTCATGTATCAGCAAGTAACTGTGTGTCACTGTATGAACATCCCATTGTAATAAGCCTATCTGCAATAGCAAACGAACAGTAAGTCAGATCCAGCTCTTAACAAAGTCAGTGGGAGCATTTACATTGATGTCAATGGGAGCGTTTACATTGATGTCAATGGGAGCGTTTACATTGATGTCAATGGAAGGAAGATTGGACCACCAATGGATAGATATCATTCTCCCAGAAACTAATCTAAAGTACAATAAAACCTGTAGGAATGCTCCAGACCTTCTTTGCTTGAGCTTGCATATGTTTTAGAGGTATGGTTCTGACATTAGTGTTTTAAAAAGGTAGTTCAGTATTCTTTGCATAATATTCAGGCCTATTGTCTGCTCTCTTATTTTTACATAGACCACACTGTAAGCAGCTGCATTTCATCGTTTCCATCTCAAGGATGCTGGTTCAATTCAGGTAGTCTTTTACATGACTTGAATAATGTATATCATAGATGGAAAGCAAGTTCAAATAAGCCTTGCAAGAAAGCCCTCTTCCCTTCTACACAAGGACTAATCAGAAGGTTAAGAAGGGGAAAAAAAATGGCCTATAGCTGGCTTCAAAGATTTTAAACAGAAAATACATATAAGCTGTCTTAAGAAGAAAGGGTACATATCTGATTGGATTAATGCATCTGTATAATTAAACGTGTATAAATTTTACAGGATGAAGATGTTGTGGACTTTACCCTTTCTTAACAAAGAACCTGTCCTGTTCAATCAATGCCATCTAAGTAAAAATGTGATAATGAAAATACACGTAGTAATAGTAAAAATAGCCCTTTCTTCCACAAGCACTTTAAATAAGGCTCCTCAGAGGTGTTCACATATTGTAGGACTTAGAGATGGCTATCTGCATCTGAATCATTTCAGAGAGCTTAACATATCTCTGTAGATTGGGGAAGAAAGTTTAAAAAGTGTAAGAGAAAAGAAAAAAGAGCAGTAAAAAGAACACTGAACGTTTTTTTCCCTTTTTGATTTTTGTGAACTTCTGAACTGATTTTGCTGAAGATTGTGAGCCTTTTTAGTACAAAGCAAGAAGCAAAGTGGAAATTCTATTTCCCCCATCCTTTGCAGCCAGGCTCAGTAATTCCCCAGGAAGAGTGCGCTCCATGTTTCTATGACATGTCAGCTTCATTCATCATTTTTTCAGCACTCCATTTTGCAGGCAGTATGCCAGAGAAAGCATGGTCCTGTGTCCATACAGTCAATGATTATGCATGCATTATCTCTGAAACAAACATGCGTGGATGTGTTGTTTGGCCAGGCACAATCATAGGTTTTGGATAGATCTGAACCACCCACAGGCCCCAGGACATGCCATCAAGCATTGTGCAGACTTTACTAATGAATCCTATCGTAGTCGAAGGTAGGCCAGAACAGGGAAGCCTGACTGCTTGTTTTGTCTTCTGCAGGGCATTAAAATGCCTCCTTTAGCAGAAGTCAAGAAGCAGAACTAATAAACATCAGGTTGGAATAAAGTAGAGCTGCAGCCCTACCACTTGCTATAGATTCCTTCCTGGGAAATGCTCTATCAACTGTGTAAGAGCCACGGGAATGAGAAGACTTTCTTAATGGGCAGTGACCATCTTTCAGATTGTGACCTTGCCAGGGCAGGATTTTATTTCATATTTTAAACACATGATTTTATGCAGCCTCACATCATATTTTAGCCAGGAAGGCAAGGAGGATTTTAATTGGTGAAAAGCTGAATTTCACCAGACAAATGGATGTAGAAGCAATTATTTAGCTATGCTGTGTAAATGACCTTAATACAAGGGGGAGAAAAATGTCCTTACAAGTTCTGCTAGTACTAGACATTTAGGAAACTCGGACACAACTAGCATTTCATCATCTTCATTTGTATTTCGTTTCTAAACTTTGCAGTGTGGGAAATCCCCTTAATGAAAAGTAGTGGGTATGTAGGTAGCAATACTGCACTGTTTCATGGCTCTTACAGCAGTCACTCCTTTAAAAGTACACACACACAGTGCCCCACCCCCACCCCCCCCCAAGTTCCCTTATAATTTTGGGAAGAACTGAGTAGTAGCCTTTTTTTTTTAGCAATTAATGGTCTCTAATCTGCTAGAGTGAGAAATCTGCGCTGCCATTAATTCATCTGCAGACTTCCCATTGTTTTGAACCGGAATTGTGCAGGGAAGTCAATTGCAGGAATGGACACTGTGCTGGTTTTGGTGGGAATAGAGTTGATTTTCTTTATAGTAGCTAGTATGGGGCTATGTTTTGGATTTGTGCTGAGAACAGTGTTGATAATGCAGGGATGTTTCAGTTACTGCTGAGCAGGGCTTACACAGAGTCAAGGCCTTTTCTGCTTCTCACTCCACCCCACCAGTGAGTAGGCTGGGGGTGCACAAGAAGTTGGGAGGGGACACAGCCGGGACAGCTGACCCCAACTGACCAAAGGGATATCCCACACCATATGATGTCATGCTCAGCATATAAAGCTGGGGGAAGAAGAAGGAAGGGGGGGGATGTTCGGAGTGATGGTGTTTGTCTTCCCAATTCACCGTTATGCGTGATGGAGCCCTGCTTTCCTGGAGATGGCTGAACATCTGCCTGTTGATGGGAAGCAGTGAATGAATTCCTCGTTTTGCTTTGCTTGCGTGCACGGCTTTTGCTTTACCTGTTAAACTGTCTTTATCTCAACCCACAAGTTTTCTCACTTTTACCCTTCTGATTCTCTTCCCTATCCCACCTGGGGGGAGTGAGCGAGCGGCTGCGTGGTGCTTAGTTGCCAGCTGGGGTTAAACCACGACAGATACTTCATAGCAGTTGAAATGAAATGAGCTTCTGCAATGAACAAATGAACACTGAAGCCAATCTAAGCCAAGAAAAGCACATCAACATCCCGAGTGAGAGCTGACCTGAAAGGATGGAACATCAGGTGCAATTGTAATTTTTCAGTTTTAAGAGACAGATTAAGTGCTGAGAGCAGCTGGCAAAATGATAGATTATTTACAAGGATTTTTGTTTTTTTTCTGGAGCTGGGTCCTGTTGTGAAGGTCAAGGGACAGGCCCTGATGCTGCTCAAAAAAAACTTTCTGGAGGCAAGATCGAGCCCATGCCACTGGTAAAGCTTAGTGTTTTAGTCTGGCCTTTGTATAACACCTACTCAGCCACCCATCACCAGCTTTATAGACCATCTAATGGAAAAAGTAAAGGCAGGCTGAACACATCTGGTCATTTCAGTAGAAGTTTCTCCTGCCCTCACTCCCAGTGTTCCTTCAGGGCCACTGAGTTTATTTCCTTAAGGAACAAGTTACTGAGCTCAGGATTTAATAAATCCTAGGGGGTCAGCTGTTGTCCACACACCATGGCCCCCCACCCAATAACGCCTTGGATCCACAGAAGTGCTCTGCAGCTGAATGGACAAAGATTGCCCAGTGAAGAGCTTCTCATTACAGGGGTAGACCCTTCTCCCTGTCCACACAAACTATGATGGGGAGTGAGTGTGAAGAGCAGCAAATAAATTCAGGTGTTTCATCACCTTTCAGGGGAAGAATCAGTATATATTTGTCCTCAGATCAGATCATGGTACAGCTCTTGCCCCAGCTTCAACTCACAGGCCTACCACTGTTGTGGTGAGATTGAAGAGGACATAGGAACTATGTAAGTGTGATAAAGATTAAAGGTTTCTTAATCATTCTTGGATAATGTTATAGGCAACTTCAGCTGAAGGTATGTGAAAGTTCTGTTTGGCCCTCAGGAAGAAAAAGGCTTGGTATCTTTCCGTGATTGCCGTACTTAATATTACATATATATGGCTGTATCACACATGATATGTACCTCACTCTCTCTCTTACATGATCAGTGGTTGCCAAGATCTCAAGCTTCATTTTCAATTTAGGCTTCTGTTTCCCTTGGATTAATTTTTTTCCTGCTAATCTCTAAAATGAAGTTGTTCCAGAACAAAAAACTCAGCCCACATTTTACCATTTTTCTCTGTCCTCAGTTCCATACAAGCTCCCGAAGAAGTTTGCTAACTAGGTTTACTTTTCATACTTTGTATTATAATTTATAGTGACTGACTGAAAATAGAGAAAAAAAAAAAAAGAATGCTGGTAATGTTGTGTTTCAAACCTAAGGTGTAATCAGGTATCCTGATTTTTTTTTTTTGTTTTGATTATAGTAATTCCCTTCAGATATTTTATGAACTTAGCTTTTTGAAATGATATAAAGTTCTGAGGTCCTACCGTCTCAAAATCAACCCCCTTTAATGTTTCACATAAAACATCTCAAGATTACCCCACTTTTTATAAACAACACAAATCTTAAATGGATTCTGAAAATGTAAGCCAAACGTCTAGGTGTTGTCCCATGGTACAATCACAAAAAAGAAAACCAAACAGAGTTAAAACATCAGACTTAAAATGTTTTGTGCTAAGCATAAATAAATAAAAAAATAAATAAACACTCCCCCCCCCCCCCCAAACAAACCAAGAAGCTATGTCAATACTTCTTGCCCTAGGAGATGTCTTCCGGATAATTACTTACGAGGATTTTCTCTCCTCAGTGATGGAACTGTATTACAATGGTTGTGCTTCTGGATAAACATGACACACATGAAGACAGATTTCTGTCTACACACATGCACTCTTTAGTTTTTGAAACACCCCTCTCTCCAAATCTGTCATTAAATACTGAATTTTTCTCTCTTGCAACAAAGAAGTGTAAATGTATGAAGTAAAGTGCATAGATTTAGGTTGGTCTTATTCTACCTTTACTCAAATAAACTTAACAATGTTATCTGGTTTTGCCTTATCAGATATCATTGTTTGGAGCAACATGCCCCACAGAGTAACTGAATTGGTAAAAGTATACCGTATGAACCATGATCTTTTTGAAAGAACATTGCAGCCTGAGAAAACATTGAGAGTCTCTGTCTAGCATGCCTAACAAACAGGAAATCAGAAAGAACTCAAAAAAGACTTTATAATATATTACTATACTTTACACTCTAAAGGTCCTTTTCAAACTGTAAAACACTTGGTAAGCATTAGCCAAGAAGTTATCACAAACTTCCTGTCTGATTAATGACATTTTTTTACCCAAGCTGCTGATGGAGTAATTGATAGAACGAGGTGAGTGACCTTTCTAATTTCACGAAAGGAGTCATGATGCTGTTCAGTCTGAAGCTCAAAGAAGGAACTCAGATTGATTTCTGGGGAAATTGTGAGACAATGTCAGAAGAATAAAAAGTAAATTTTTAGCTCTCCTTAAATTCCACATCAGAAATCCCCAGGGCAATACTAAACAAGTGAAAGTAATTTACGGATAGATAAGTGAATCTTTCTTAAGTGGATCATTTTGCTGCTCTTTTAGCAAAGATCAGAATTATGCTTGTACCAACAAAAATGAGATGTATGGCAGTGACTATTGCTGGGATAAGTCTCTGTGACAGGCTGCATTTCCTGGCCAGCCACAGAGTGTGAGAGGGAAAATGCTCTGCCTTAAGTGGAAGAGCTCTGTTTTTCCATCATCTAAATTCATTTATTCCTGCACAAGAGTGGGACTCATTTCACTTACCTTTAACCATCTTAATGTTAAATGTTTGTTTTAAGCTAGTCATCTAGCCTGCCTCTATAATTAATGGATACAGATAAGCACTTCCAGAAGGCAATTCATCCCATCCTAAAATAGCTATCTTAGATAGCAATTTATTCCTAGCTAAATTAGCCAGCTTAAACTGCTTAATTCTGGCACCTAAATCGGGTAAGATGAACCTCAAACCAAGAATTAGCAAAGAATAGCAAAGCCAGTGAAAGTATCAAGACTTGCACGGTGAGAACACAAGTATCTGTTGAATAGAAAACATGACAGTCCAAAGTCTTCTGTGAAAGCGGAAGAAATTCATGCTTAGCAAGCTTGCCTAGGCTGGTAGAAACATCTGTGCAGGACTCCCTGTGCTGCAAGATTCTTGCAAGCAATGAAACACTAGTGCTGATAAAGAGAACCGTACTGGATAAGTCAGTGAAAGCCTTTACAGAAAAGCAGTACTCTGAGTACTTTAGTAAAAACTTACTTTGCACTAACTTATAGTTTGTACTCAGTGCAACTCTACCACCTAACAGTGTCAGGCCTTCAACATGGAGGAAGCTTCTGCCAAAAGACCTTGCTCTGATCCAGTCTTCAGAGCCTCTGCATTTAGAGCAATAGAGTTAATGAGATAAGAGGACCAGAACGCGTAGAAGAATCCACATACCTTGGGCCAGGTATGAGCTGGCAGGGTGGGAAAGCACATCATATGAAGCCACAATATGGCTTCTGGGCATGAATGGTGTACTGCCCACAGCTCTGCGACAAAAAGGAAACCCAGATTCTTAAAAAATAACTCAAACTTCATTTGCTCTGTAAAAAAAATGACTTGCCTGAGGAGAAGTGTTCAGTAGTGGGAAGACTAACCTCTCTCCTGAGGAAATTGGGTGCATCTCAAGTGATAAGAGGAGAGGGGTATGACAAAGTAAATTACTCAGCTGATTGTTTTAAAGGCACAGCTTTGCATTTATGTGGGAAAACATTACATTTTAAAGTCTAGTTGTTGGCACCAAGGAGTTGGAAATAGAATCAGGTCAGATTCTCCTTTTGTTTACACAGGTGTAAGTAAAAGAAACCAAACAAACATGCTGCACTTAAGTGACAAAACCTGACAGTGTTTTCAGTGGACGCTGGGTGCAGACACAGGTGCACTTGCTCTACCCACCCTGGGAGGAGGGTTGCCTGCACCACATGGTTATATTAGCAGTGTGATGCCCAACCTGATCAATGTTGTGAGAGGCAGGCACTGTGCGGGGCTGCTGCCTTCACCTTGCATCCAGAACAGATCTGGCCCACGTGTTGTTGAGTTGGAGTAGAGGCAATGCAACACCTCTCTATATACTCATACTCTTATGTATGGAATTGAGAGCAGAACTTGGTTCAATACAAACTTTAAAACTGAAGCAACTGGAATCTTACTTCATTTCAACTCCCCAAAAGCCAGGAGTCTGGTCCATGCCCCGAGGGTCCCCCTGAGATCAATGGAGAGAGACAGTAATCTCTGGGTCAATTAATCCTAAAATAGGCGTGTCTAAAATAAATGGAACAACCCATCCTCTGCTGCTCTCTTTCCGCAGACTGGAAAAGAAGCTTAGATACCATGTTTGGACCAGATATCCAGCCCTTATAAAGTTAACATCAGCTGAGATGAATCCAGTCCAAAAGACTATTTTAAGGCAAAGATAAATCAGTAATTTCACCATAAGAAGTATTCTAAGGCTCTTGTAGTTTCCCCCAAGCCAAATGTCACAACCCCAGGAAATTCAGTGCTCAACTTAAGCATAAAAGATATCCCAATGTATTTGGGTACAGAAATGCTACTAAGACATATGAATAACTTTAAATGCTCTCTGAAGTATTGCACAGAAATACATAGCATGACTGTAGTGCCAAATTAGACCAACTGATTTGTAAAGCCATGTTAGATTACTTTTTATATCTCACAAATGTCCAGGCACAAATAAAGAGCTTAACAATTTATTCCCATACATTCTTTATACTAATGAATTCCTCGCCTCACTTACAAGTTTTTAAATAAATATTTTATACATCATTGCTGATAATCATTTGGCTATATGCTGTATCAAGTTACATTTCATATAGCAATAAACACACAACAGTGTAGTAAGATTAAAGCAGAACAGAGTATGAACATATTCATATACTCATGCATAAGAGTTGAGGGAGACCAATAAAAGGAGAAATAATTTGTATAGTGTACATCAGCCATTTTCTGGTCCTCTCCATACAGGGAGAGCTCCACAGCGTGTGAGAGCAAATGAAAAAATGAAGCAGTCGACTGAAGTGCAGAACTTTTTTTATAAGTTTTTGCCTAGAGCAGAAAGGAAGCATATATTCCGGTATGGATAACTTATGTCCTTGGAGTTTAAGGGCCACGAGCTGCAAGAGTCCTTTTTATGGTATCATTTTTCTTAATCTGGTTAATGTTTGAATAGGAGATAAATAGCTTTATAATGAAGAATAATAATAATTATCACATAAATAATTGCTTAAAGCAATTTTTTGACTGTCATGGAAATTAGGACATCTAAGTTATCTTAAGAATAAGGAGATTATGACATAATAGAAAAGGATTTTGAGGGAATGTCTAAAAACAATGAAACAGTGTCAAAGATTATGTGTCAGTTGTGCCTGCGTTTAATGTTGCTAATTGAGACAGGATGACATGCTGGGAATAATTTTTAGGCTTTCTTTTACATATACGAGCTTGTAAATTAATGAAAATTTAAGTTTCTGAAGAGTGTATATACTTCTGCTGAAAATGCTTATTTTTGCTTAATAAAAAGCATTAAAAATGCAGACTGAAGCATGTAAACAGAAATGAGATAAAATAGTACATAAAATGAGGAAATATGCATTAAAAGTGTATGTCAATGTTCAAGTAGCAAACTGCAAGCTATGGAAAACTACCATTGAACTGCTGCGCTCACAATACTCCGGCTTAAAGATGCAGCTACAACACGAACGTCAGAACTGACATTACAGCTTCAGTGTGGTTATTGATGTGCTGCTTGCCTAGAGAAGGTTATATTACCTTTATATATCTAACACCTTTTTCCTTTCAATTCTGTTGGTTTTTTTTTTTTAATGCACACAAAATATTTTCCTTCAGAAGACGACTGAAGAAACCATGAATCATACATGACAGCTGTCAGTTAAGCACTTCTAGAAGACACTCAGATACCATATTGATGGAAGCACTCCAAGAAGCTGAAGAGAACAGTCCTGTGCTATCAGGAAAACTGACATAATAGTCTAATAAGTGTTTTCCGAATCTTAATATTTGGGAATTTGTGATCTAGAGCTGACTTATCTCACAAACAAACACATGCCACTCATAGGCTACTGGCAGTAAGAAAGACATGATAATTTTAAACTGGGACCAATGATAGAATAGGGAGTAAAATGGAAGAAGTTAACATGCTCACACGTGTAAAGATAACAATGACGTCGGAGTATCTCTCTTAATTTGTTAAAACACAGTAGAAATTGCCTAATCACATTTATCCTTTCTAATATCTAGTAATATATATAATTTGCAAGCTACATATCAGGAGCTCCTGAAAGAAAATGTGACTTCAAGATTCAATTTGTACCATACGTTGAGGTCTTATCTGGGGACTCCCTGGAGCTCATTCTGGAAAGTATACTTTCTTAACATATACACCAGTTCAGCCCATGCTCTTTCATCATCTGGTATCAACTCTCCGTGTGCCACCACAATACATCCTGTGGAGACAGGGATGCTCCATTTGTGAGAAACTCATTGATGATGGAGAAGCATCAAACCTGAGGACACTGCTTCTGCCATTTTAATAACCAAACATGTTTTCACCTTTGTAGGGGTTTGCAAGGAACAACAGTGATCTCCCTATGTCCCTTTGAGGGTCTCAGAAAGACTGTGGCAAGATTTATGGGAAAGATTAGGCCCTTCTGAAATTCTAAGAAGCTTTTTTGAACTCGGCAATGAGACTGCTCTGCAGGACTTTGTTCCATCAGCCCAGAGAAATATGAAGGACTCCAGAGCAGAAAGGAAAAAATTGCATACCTGGAAACCAGTGGCCAACAAGGATACTTGTTTGCTTCTGGTATCCTCCAGTCTGTATGTGGGATGCACTGGGATATTTTTCACAGTTGTGACAGTAATCGTGGGTGATTAAAGAAAGGTAAAACATTATCACTTAGGTGCTCAAAGGTAGCCTTTGTAGCGACTACCCAGACGTGAAAAGCGGCAGAAGGTTTTAGCTCCTTTTTCCTGTTCTCCTGCTGTGGTGTGGGTGCCAGTTCAGGTGGGTAGACCTGGGGGAGTGAGGACAAGTAGCCTCATGTTATTGTGGAGGCAACCGGGAAAAGGGGCAGGGGAAATCCTTCCTCTCTCTCCTCTCCAATTAATCTCTAATTTTAAATGTGCAACTGCATTGTTAGGTCTATCCCCATGTGAACAAGTGGGAGTTAAGCCACCTTTTGTGGCCACAGAGAAAAATATTCATTTGGGAATGATGATGCAAATGTGTCAGAGCAACATCAACATAAGAGTACCACAGTACCTTCATCTCCTCCATGAGGTGATCTGAGATAGTCAGCTTTTCTCCGTCTCTTCCTCTTCTCTTCCTCCCACCACACTGTGACCCTAACTGTACCTTCCTATCATGTTTTTTCTCATGGCTCTGACACTCATATGAGTCCTTGGTAAATCAGTTCAGATCATTGCCTAGACAGAAGGTGAACCCACTAAAAATCAAGAACAATGTTCTGCCTGTGCAGTGAGCTGAGCTGTCTCACAGAGAGGTCAGACGAGTGCCAGAATGGGTACCAAAGAAGAAAGTGGGCTGGGGCAGCAGGCAAGGCTGTCTCTTTTGAAGGTAGTGAGCTGTTTCACCGTCTCAGCTCTCTTGTCCCTCACTGTGAACCTGCCAACTAGCCTGTGAGCTAACAGTAAGTTAAAAGGGTAAATGTTCTACATCTCTGTGACAGTATTCAACTGAAATCAGAGCTTTCCAAAACTAGGAACCAATCGCAAGTGCATGTCCACAAGAATATACAACTAACTTGTGCAGTGAACTGGTATTTTTCCCTCCCAGGGAAATAAAATATTAAATAACACACACACACACACAAATATTAAATAACAAGCACAGATCCTTGGAGCTACTGCCAACAAAGGGCATTCTATGGTTTCGATGTTCTAGAGAATCTAAATATTTCAATAGAAATGTGCTTGGAGTTGCTCTCTGCCCACCTCATCTGCCTGGATTTAATTGCACTGGAAACAATACAAAGAGAGGGGAAAGTACATCTGTCTGGTCACTCACCTGCTCTTGATGGGGGGAAAAAAAAACGAAACAAAAAACACAAACTTGATTTGCATCTCCTTCTTCACATGAGGAAACCAAATGATTCAAAATTTTTTTCTGGTCTGGAAAAACAGAAATGAAATAAACATATATGTTTTTTTCTGAACTGACATTTTGGCATGATTTTGTTTTAAACAACAAAATATTTTTTTCACCATATTTTAATTCTCTTGTAAAAATAAGAGAGGAGGAGTGAAACTGTCAAAACTGAACTATGTGGGCAAATTTTCAGTTTCAAATGAGATACTTTTTACATTGACAATATGTTTGAGATATTCAAAGAATTTCTACTAACTTTAAGCAAGACATGCCTGAGTATCAGCTCACAATGATGTAACATTTTCAGTATTTACACACCTCTATTTTCTGGCCAATTGCGAAGAGTGCCAGAACATGCCTGCTCAGCCTCAAAATAGTCAAACTCAATATTAGTTGTGAAAGATTTGTGGGGTTAAATTACTTTTCCATGCTAGGATGCCATGCTTAGCACTAAAGACTACACAACATTCATCTAGAATATCTGTGCTTTCTTAGAAAGAGTTTGTGTCCGTGGAAGGAGTTTCTGCTTTATGTTGGCTCATCAGGTGAGATGCTGGAAGGTGAAAGAGCCTGGGAATTTAGGAGCTGGTGGTCCATTGTGCCATCCCATTGGCTCAGGGGCAGAGTGCCCAGGAAATCAGCAAGGAATCAACTGCAACTTTATCAAAATGGAACAAACTCTGGGATAGAGCTTTGGCTGGAACTCAGGAAAAAAGGAGAGTTTATGACCTTTGGAAGAAGGGGCAGGCAACTCAGGAGGACTACAGGGATGTTGTGAGGTTATGCGGGGAGAAAATTAGAAGGGCCAAAGCCCAGCTAGAACTTAATCTGGCTACTGCCGTTAAACACAATAAAAGAAGTTTCTGCAAATACATTAGCAACAAAAGGAGGGCTAAGGAGAATCTCCATCCTTTATTGGATGTGGGGGGAAACATAGTGACAAAGGATGAGGAAAAGACTGAGGTACTTAATGTTC
>NW_008825016.1:1700309-1702384 GCF_000699105.1 Pygoscelis adeliae | reverse complement strand
GAAAGGACGAGAGGAAATGGCCTCAAGTTGCGCCAGGGGAGGCTTAGAATGGATATTAGGAAAAATTTCTTCACCGAAAGGTTTGTCAAGCATTGGAACAGGCTGCCCAGGGAAGTGGTTGCGTCACCATCCCTGGAGGTATTTAAAGGATGTGTAGATGTGGAGCTTAGGGACCTGGTTTAGTGGTGGACTTGGCAGTGCTAGGTTAATGGTTGGACTTGATGTTGTTAAAGGTCTTTTCCAACCTGAATGATTCTACGATTCTATTCTATGTTTCAGTCTCAGTTTTGATAAATTGACATTTTTTCAGCAGAGCAAACTTCTCAGCTGAGCATTCAGGTTAGCTCTGCTATAACCAGACAAGTTCAGCTGGAGTGGGGACCCTGAAAATCTCCATGGCCTTTTCTCTTCATTCTGCCACATCCGTCCAAAAGCTATATATGTCTTTTGTCTGTTTTGTGCTCACTGAGGGGTTCAAAATGATACATGTCAGCCGCATCTACCCCCACCTGCTCCTGGGTACCTGTACTGGTGGGTAGCTCAGATTAGCTGTCCACAAATTCTCTGCCGCAGTGACCTCCAGTGGGAAGGAGCAGAAAACGGGAAAGGGCATGGATGGCAAACCTGCGCTGCCAAATGCAGAAAGGTCACAGGAGATGCATGACTTTTGGCAGCTGTAGGCAGGAATGGGAGGAGGAACATGCACTGAAGGGCCTCTGAATCACCGGCATTGTTTGGACAAGATGGCCTTAGGAGGCCCAAGGTTCATGCCAACACAAACTCGCAGAGTCACACTTGCTCAAAGTTGAGAAAACAAATCCCCGTTCCAGTGTTGGTTATATATGGCACTAGTTTATAGCACGCCTCAGCTCCTCTGAGGCCAAAAGAGCCTTTCATGACCATTATTTTCAACTTTATTCAAACTCAGAGCTCTACAGATAAAACTTGAAGTAAAACAAAATCCTGGCCACAGTTTTCTCCTCCAATGAAACTGTCTCTTCTCCTTGAAGGTCTCTACCTCCCTACCTGCCTCTTCTCTTCTATTAGTTAAAAAACGTGTTTGTCCTGCTTGGGTGCTTGCCGGGTCAACCATTACCAGCTACTTCTCTGACTTGAGAACAGGAGCTGGATTCTCTGCTTCACTCTTCTCATTTCTGGATATGCTCAATGAAGAAAAGGGGTGGTTGCTGCTGGTTTCAAGAGATGCTCAAGCTGCTGTGAAGCCTCTGCTTATTACTGCCCTTAACATAATTTGTTTGTGAATCCCCCATATGGAGCATCCTGAAATTTGTGCTTCTAAAAATGCTCGAAATGAATGTTCCAGAAATTAATATAAAACAATAATATGATGTTTGAAGTGGTCCCATTTGCTATAATAATACTGCATGAATGTTGCAAAGAAAAGAAATTGGTCCCAAACACCTAAAAATTACAATATGCTAGACTTCTGCAGTTAACGTGCTTTTTCTTACGTTTAAGCCATTTATCAGTTTTAATACCGGGTCTAATTTCTAACTGACTGTAGTCTTCCTGTAGTTTCTCGCTGTATCATTTTGTGGCTGTTTCCTTTCTGTTTAATATTTGCTTATTTTAGTTTAAATCCCTAGAGCAGAACCCACAAACCAAACAAATACTCACAGAAAACAGAGAGCAGCTCAGATGTCCTTGGAGACACTCAATTTTTTGTTTGCTACCATTTGTCATCCTCTGCTCAGAGAGAGATCAACAGTTTTTAGCACACAGATCAATATTCTCTTAACCCAGACCTAATCTAAGGAGAGTTTCCCCAGGTTTCACCTTGGCCTACTCCTATGTGCCATAGTTGCCCTTTTTTTCAGCAATAGTTTTGTCTGTGTAAGACAGCAATTTTTCATCCTTTGGTCAAAACTGGTGACAAAAGAGGGAATAATGGTTCCTGACATATCAAATGATAGATTTGACACATGGCATGCTGAGCTGGGAGCTTTCACGTGCCAAAGTAGAAAGACAGATAAGCAGCCTAATGGCCCTCCTGACATTGCTGCCTCTTTTTTTCCCTGGTATACCAAAACAGGCTCTGCTTTTTTTTTCCTACC
>NW_008825016.1:1699127-1700288 GCF_000699105.1 Pygoscelis adeliae | reverse complement strand
GAGATTTTTTTTTTTTTTTTCTATAACTCTTTGCAGGAAGCAAGGAAATGCACTCTACTCCAGCCCAAAATAAACGTTTCCCTGTCCTGTAAAATGATCAATCTATGCCCTTTTCCTCCAGCACAGTAAGGGCAATACAACATGCTGCTTGAGGAAATACTAACAAATATAGCCAGTGAGAGGGAAACAGATGGGACTAAGAAATTAAACCAGCAGATTTCTGGAAGGTATTCAAAGAGGAGAGTTTATAATACTGAAACAGAACTGCTCTTTAATTTTTTTTTTTTTTTTTTGAAGCAATGATCATCAAGCTTTACCTTCAGCAGGGCTCATACTCTCCCTGCTAAATCCCCCTATGGAATGATAAGAGAGGTCCCTTTTGGTACCATTCTGGTAAAAGTAAATCTCATTTCACAAAAGCCAGTGCCAGCCTGCAGATAGACAGGCTGCAAGTTTCTCTACCTTTGGTACACTGGGACAAACACAGCGGTCTGTGTACCATGGGGCATGGCTCCAGGCATGGGATCGTGTTACATCTTTACACACAAAAGCTTCTTTCAGAATCTAAACTAACAAAACAGGAACAACTTTTATTCCTGTATGGTTTCCTCTGGAGCATGTGTTCACATTTAAAATCCTGACCTATGTGTCATTTGCTTGCATTCAAAGTTATTTGTATTGCTTTGGTATTACAAAGCAACAGCCAGTCCTAACCTCACTTGCTTACCAATAGCCTATGGACTTTGGCAAAATGTTGTTTATCTTCCTCCAGTACTGGTTCATAAGTTCTTTTTCTCCCACTTTCTTTTTTTTTCCTCTTTTCCATATTTTATGGCCAGACAGTTGTGTTAGCAGCCAGCTTATTTTTCTCCACAGTAATAGTTCTATGGACATTTTAAATTTGATCCAATAAAGGAAGAAAAAGAAATGAATCCAAGGAAAATATTTTACTCACAAGGTCATCAAACATCAGAATCCGATGTTTGTCACCCTGCATTTAAAAATATCACAGTGTTTGAATGTTCTGGGTTATTTCTTTACAATTTTCATAAATGTTTAAATATACATGTTATACATAAGGGAAACATTATATGTATATAGATCAAATGCTTTTTTTTTTCTTCCTTGTAATGCAATTTTCTTTTTTTTTTTTACCCTTCC
>NW_008825016.1:1680764-1699099 GCF_000699105.1 Pygoscelis adeliae | reverse complement strand
ACAAGTATATACTTCGGCACGTTCTATGGTATTTTTCACGGTTTCTACATATTTGACATTTCAGCCAAACCTGCAAGTAGTAAGAAATCAGATTGAAGAATGTGAAACTGCAACGTTTAATTTTTCTCATACTGTTCACCAATAACTGGGAAGAGAAAGATGGTCTTTTAAAGTACAAAACCAAAACAAGTCATCAAAGAGACATCAAGCCAAATAAAAATACATTATTAAAATAATTTTGATTGCATAAACTAAGAAAAAGCTGCATCACTGAGATATAAAGAGGTCAGTTCTTGGATGCACAAGTTCTAAACAGAAAGCAAGCATTCTGTGCTACTAAAAAAGGCACAAATAAAATAATTAGGCTTTTGTAACACCTCCTTATGAGAAAGTCTTTTTCACTGAACGTGGTGAATCACAACACTGTAGAATAAGGCATGGTGAAGTACACTGAAACTATTTCTGACTTTCACAGTGCTCTCCTAAAAATAAAGTGTAACTATGGCTAAATATATTGCAAATGAACTATATAAAACAGATTTCAGCTTAGTAGACAAATGTAAATATTGTTAAAAGACAGCCTCTTGCTTCCCTTATAATAAACTTACTGCAAATGACTAGGTTGTGATATTGTTTGCTTCAACAAGGGCTGCAAGTATATGTTATTTGTCAAAATATTCTGATTTATCAATTTGGTTCAAACAAAAAACACACACAAGAAGATAAAGAGTTAAGATGATGTTTCTTGTTGTAGAATTAATCAGATTCATATTAGCAGTAGTAAATGTCATGTTGGCACCTTTTCTTTCTCACACATTACAGTTTCAAGTCTTTGCTATGAGGAAATAATGAAGTAAAGATATGCAGTGCCATATACCATGTATCTTTTTTGTCAGTCTGCATAAGAAATGAATTGTATCTGCTACTAAGGAGGTCACGGGGGCAGCAAGTTAAGAAGAATGCTTAAAGAAAGGACATGTCAAAGGAAACAAGAACTTATTTTTTCAATACTTTCTAACAAGTATTGCAGTTTTGGGGAAATTAAATTCTCATAATAAATACCCGCCTATCCTGAAAGCGTTTATTGCTTTTCATTGCTGCAAAGTTAACCCTGGTGACCAAATGACCTTGAAGTCCCCACTGCAAACTCATGAAGATCAATAAAAACGGTCTAATGTTACAAGCCCTAAAATTCATGCTTCAGTAGTAGTGTGATCAGCGGGGAAAATGCTACTTTATTGAGAAGATAAAAAACTGAGAACTGGAAAAAGATCACGCCGGATGAGATGTACATCTCATGAGGTTATCCCACAGTGCACTTTTTCCTTTTTTTTTTTTAAAAAAAAGCCATACTTCATAGTTAAGTTTGAAAGGTAAAAAATGGGCAAAAAAATTTTCATTGACAGCAAGGAAAAAACTGTTTTTGACAGTTGGATTATGCTTGTGTCTTGTGGTAAATTTTCAGCTTTGCCTACAAACAGAGCCTTTCCTTCCAGCAAACGCTATGCATATCTTAAGCGTGGAGTTAAGGCAGAAGCAAGCTATTGGTGTGCCAGCTATTGCATCAAAATTACAAAATGCATTTTAATTTTGTGCAATGACTAGGAATTAATGCCAAGTGTACTGTCAGCATGCAGTAGAGCATCTCTCTGATCATGCGAAATGATTGCCTGAGATATAGCAGCCTCCACTGCCTTACATCCTGTAGGTGCCACTGCTGCTAAGTGGAGCTTCTGAAGAAAACTAGATGAAGAGGCATGAAGCAGATGAAGAGATGCGTGACTGTGGGTTTTTAAAAATGAAAGACCCACGGCATTCTCATTTACTCTACGGATACTTTCTGCCACTCTGACAGTGCCAAGGAGCTTGTCAATTTTTTCTAGTTTGAGGTCAAAAGGTATAGAGGAGCCTTAGTAAAAAGCAAGAATCAGGTCTTAGAGGTAATAAATGGTTAATAGAAAAAGTGATTTTTTTTTTTTACTTAATTTTAAAGAGATGGAGGAAAAAACAGACTTCAGTAAAACTTTACTGGAAACTAATTTATCTTTCCACTCTCTTCCCATCCAAGTCACACCCCTCCCTATACCCTGAGAAGCTGATAGGGGCATTGCTTTTGCTCACACGTTCCTGAACGGAGAGAGAGGGGACAGGGTAGACTAAACCAGCATCATTCTGGAGTAGTAGCCACTTCCTTTGTTTCAACTTCATAAATCAGATAGTGCAGCTTTTCTGCATTTTCCTGGGCTTTCCCTGTACATTATCTGGTCAGTTGTGTTTTGTTTTTTGTTTTTGTTTTTATTTTTGTTTTGTTTTTTTTTGTCAGGAACATCAAAGGTCTTCCCAGGAATATATTACATTTGTTACCACAAGGGTGACATCTTGGGCTGTAACTGATGAGAGAGATTAAGACAGAATAACTTTGCCCTGATGACAAGATCATTCATACAGTAGGTAGGACATCAAGATTCACATTCATGCTGAATCTTACTCTGACTGAGAAACCAAACTACATCCCATGTTTTTGCCATCACCATCAGTTCCTATAGAGACTGCGGTGTCCTGAGCACTCCTATTGGAGCTGTTGCACTTCCTATGAACAATTAAAAAACCCCACCAGCAAAACAGCATGCCATAGTTGGACTGATTGCCTAGTCTAGTGGTGTAAAACCGATGACCAGGTTGTTCCCTTAAGTCCCGGTCACAAAGGATAGCAGCTCGAACTGTGCACATTAAGGAAGCCCCAGAGTTGCCACTAGCCTGGTAGAGCAGGGTGTGGGAGGCGAGGCGTAAGCCCCCTGGTCTCGGTCACACAGAGTGTGAAGTTGTACTTTGGCCTTCTTTCTGCTAGATGGAGGCTATTCCTGTGTTTGTATGGAGTACAGGAAGAGCAATTGCATTTTTCACTTCAGAAGTTCTTTTTTTCAGCCAGATAGGTAACAGATATACATTTTTGCTCACTCTTACGATACTTCACGTTGAGAAAGGATTTTTACCAACCCAGCTGAACTACTCACTAAGCAGTACACAAAGAAGAAAATCTACCTATGAAATAACTGTTTTGCAGACTTAAATGGACCTCTATGGACCAGACAATTACTGAAATGGGTACCCAATTTACCAGGAGACAGATGGCAAAAATATGCCACACGATCCTTGGTTCTTCTGTGTTCCCACAATTCTTTCATAGGTCCACACTGCAATGACGAGTCCATCAAACTAAGAATCTGTGGATTTCTCCAGTTGAAAAGTGTTGCTCAAGAACATCAGAGGAAGCATTTTCCTCAAATAGAAAGAATATAAAAATTCACAATTCACATCTGGGGTGTAATGGATGGCCAGGTGGCCAGCTATAGTTAACTGTCAACACTTTGTATTTCCCTTTGCCATCGGCAAAGTTTGCACTCAGAAGTGAGAGTATAACGTGAAGAAACTAAAGCATGAAAACACTTAATATCATAATGGTTTGTGTTTGAAAGACCAAGTCTTTTTTTTCCCCCCAACTTTTCCTCGGTACTTGTGATGTTCACTGGCTTGCACCTTGCCAAACAGTATTAAAGAAACAAGTAATTTATGGACCTTCTTGCAATGACTACATCAAGGTTATACCACTTTTTCCTCTATTTTTCTCTTCCTCTGTCATGATAAATCGAAAATTGACCAATTTGTGTTATTGCTGTACAATTCTAACAATTCATTTCCAGTATAGACAAATGCCCATGTTGACAATGTTATCACTATCTTTACTCATCCTGCATTATTCCAGAACTGGTTAAAGTAAAATGTTGCTTAGTGTATCAGCATCCTAATCCTCTCCCTTTTCTACTCTTCTCCTGAAGACTGTAAACGTTCGGTGATCCTACTTTGTGGATCTCATGTGGATCTAAGCACTAATGTGCTTCGCCATGCTACTTTTGCTTACATATTCCTGAAATAAGAACAAAGTGCATAAAGGCTGTTTTAAGGCAGGGTACAGTAAAGTATTTTCAAAACCCTAACTGCACCTAATAGGAAATTAGGTATTTGGAAATAGCTTCTTTCTTCATCAGCTCACAGTGCTTGGTACATTAGCAAGCAACAGTTCATTCTGCTTTTGGAAGAGAAACCATGGTCAGAACTGGTCTTTTATAAATGGGATGCATGGCCTTTCTCTGATTTGGTGTACATATGCTCTTAGAAACACTGGACGTGATCTAGCCCTGAGAGTATTCTTAAAATTTTAACTTGTTATCATTCCTAGCCAATAGTTATTTCATTACATTTGGGTACTATAACAGACTTAGTCCTGTGGGGGAAAGAAGAAGGAATTATGGAACTAATGTTCATCATCTATACTTCCACTTTGTGAGAGCTAGAAGATACTCGGTACTTCCGAAAATCAGGTTTTACGGTTTATATCTATCAGCAGCTGTGAACAAAATGGGCCATCCAGATGAACTTGAAGTAATGAAAGACAGCCTGCAATGTATTTCCAGATATTCCATGATCTATGTTAGGTCTAGTGTGCTAAGTGATAAAAAGTTAAAAAGATCAGGCATTCACAGAGCCAATGGAAGGAATTTAAAACAAAGGTGTACCTTTCATCCACAGATTTATAAGTGTGAATAAATGTTCTGGATGTGTTGTTTCCATGCAGGAACCTAAGCAAAATATAATAATTTGCTAGCTAAGCCAAAGTCACACAGGTAAGAAGATACAAATATTCCTGTAGAAGAAGGAAAATATTTAAGTATTTGTCAGTTGTTTTAAGTCTTTCTGGAAAAAGTTGGTGAGAAATAGTGAGATTTCAGCTGAGGTTTGAGTTACTAGATGTAATCTTTTCAAAGATTAATTCTTTGAAAAATCATTGCATTTCACATTCTTCACAGAAATAGTTTAGAAAAATTGAAGCAAAAGAGAACTGATGAGTTCATAAGCAGTGTTTTGCAAACCCAAGGCTCCATTCAAATTAAAGATCACCAGATTAGGAGACATGACTGCCAGGAATATAAGCAGAAATTAACTTAATAATTTAGTAGAAACATAGGATATATGAAGGTATTTTAAATAAAATGATTCAGCCCCTAAAATAATATAAATATCTAAACAACAGCAAGCGATATAGTGGAATCCTCAACTTATTTCTAGAACAAATCCTGAACCAAATCTTACTTGAAGTTATGATATATTCAGGTTCTTCCTCTTTCCCCACCTCCTGACATACACTTCTGTTTTTGACAGAAATACCAGGAGAAAAATCTTTCTTGTGTTATTACGTGGCTTTAACTAGAAGCTGAAATGACAGAAATTCTGCAAGAAAGCCTGTTATACAGTCTCAGGGAATTCAGATAAGGATCCAAGAATTCAAACCAAATCCAAATGCTGAACCTTTTGAGATACACTACGCTTTGAAGGCGAGTGACTTTATTCTGCCAGATGGGTCTTTGAAATGCTCTGCAGTGCCCACATGACTCATCAACAAAATTTATTTGGCTAAAGAAGCAGTCAGGGAATATACTGTACTATACTGTACACGGCCCCTCTAGGACAGCTCCAGCTGGAGCCTTAGGCAAGATTTATGGAAATGGAAATCTTAGGCGCCTTCGTGCCTTTTCTTCCCATTTGCTGTGTTGCATCAATGAAATAATCGCCTGCAATCTTATCACATGAAGGCAAATGTGCTTGTTGGTGGCAGCACCCCCTGAAATGAGAGCAGCTGCACAGTGGGGAGGTGAGCTCCATGCAGAATCAGAACAGGCAGCTGAAGGAGGAGGAAAATCCCACGTCTTGAAATCAGGAGAGACTACCAAGACAACAGTGAGGGTGTAGAAGAATGGTGTAAGTCTTTGCTCCGTGGCTTTGGAAGAAGGGAATGGAGCCACATGGGGCCACCTCCCTCCTCTGGCACTGTGAAGTACTGTTAAAGATCAATACAGTTAATGCTGTGCTCCCATTATCTGTTTTCCTATTCCTTTTCCTTCTCAACTAGTGAAAGAGCTCCTCAGTACCTTTCTACCTGGCCAGTGTTTCTCTCAACATTAATAGTGAGGGTAGGGTGTCCTGGAGACCTCAGACAACGAGATGTCCGTTGCTTTAAGAGCTTTCCCAAGCAATACTGGGGTAAATGTCAGGGAACGGAGGTGCTGCCTGTGTTCCCCAGTGTTGCACCATCAGCCTTATTTTGCCTTATTTTGACATCGCCGTGTCCACAGCAGGGAAGCCAGGGACAAGGTCTTGTCCTGGCAGTGTGGCTCCAGGGGGTCAGAGGAGCCATGGCAGTGGTGTGTACGTGTGCAGGATGGCACGGCTGAGTGAGTGACCAGACACTCCCTGCGACTAAGGCTGAAAAATCTAACAAACAGAGGCTTGCGTGTTTTGCACTTTCAGGGCAAGCTGAGAAACAATTTTTGCTATTAGTAAACACAGCCATCCTCTTAACTAAGGACAATAACACCAGACTGAGTATATTAAACCCCTAAGCTCAGTGTGGATGTTACTTATGAAATGCAAATAGGTGAAGAAAGGAAGGAAGGTCATTTGCTGAGATTTAGGAAGTTATTTGATTAAGTAGGTACCCTTCAGAAATTCAGTTAAATATTAGGCAAAATATGAAGTAAACATTTGAAGGGTTAGGAGAACTGGCTAGCTATGAGAGTCTTCTGGTCATATCCCAAGCTTTGATGTGCTTCATTTAACTTTTTTTTTTTTTTTTAAGAAAATGGAAGGAGGGGCAACAGAATAGAGACACTGAAGTAAGAAGAGTGATATAAAGAATTTTTAGCTTTTGATAAGGAACAAAGATCTAATTTCATGTTTCACATTCCTCACTTTGGCTTAAGTCTCTTCATGAATGTTCCCATTGCAAGGAAAAGGCTGTCAACAGAGAATTACTTCTCCTGTAATCTGGAACTGGCACTTCCATGAGGCTTAAATGTTTGAAGAACTGCTCTCCCAGTAGGAAACCTGTTGTGGGTTAACCCTGGCTGGCAGCTCAGCCCAACGCAGCCACTCGCTCACTCCCCCCGGGTGGGATGGGGGAGAGAATTGGAAGAGTAAAAGTGAGAAAACTCGGGGGTTGGGATAAAGACACTTTAGTAGGTAAAGCAAAAGCTGCACGTGTAAGCAAAGCAAAACAAGGAATTCATTTACTGCTTCCCATCGGCAGGCAGATGTTCAGCCATCTCCAGGAAAGCAGGGCTCCATCACATGTAATGGTTATTTGGGAAGACAAATGCCATCACTCTGAACGTCCCCCCCCTCCTTCTTCTTCCCCCAGCTTTTATTGCTGAGCACAGTGTCATATGGTGTGGGATATCCCTTTGGTCAGTTGGGGTCCTCTGTCCTGGCTGTGTCCCCTCCCACCTCTTGTGCACCCCCAGCCTACTCACTGGTGGGGTGGAGTGAGAAGCAGAAAAGGCCTTGACTCTGTGTAAGCCCTGCTTAGCAGTAACGAAAACATCCCTGTATTACCAACACCGTTCTCAGCACAAATCCAAAACATAGCCCCATACTAGCTACTATGAAGAAAATTAACTCTATCCCAGACAAAACCAGTACAGACACAATAGCAGATCATGACATAGTCCTTAATACCCTGAGAAGGGATATCAAGCTTTAGGTGTCTCAAGTTGAGCAACTAAATTAAGACATCCAGTCCCATGATCATCACTGGAATTACTGGCCTATTTTGACCTCTTTGAATATTATACATGCAAAATTATCTTTATGATTTAGCGATGACAGTACAATATTAACTTCATATTTTCTTTTTACAATTCAGATATTCTTACTAATTTGTTGTTCCACATAAAACCATGCACTCCACTGAATATTTTTACAAAGCAACAATGGCAATTAACATTTCATTTTAGCATGAAAGGAAGAACTAAGATAAAGCACTTCCATTTGAAAAAAACAGCAAATAAGTATACGTATACATATGTGTATATGTATATGTCTATATAAATCACAGTGCGTAACAACTACAAGTCAGAGGAGATACTAAGCAGTAATCTGCTTTGCTATTCCCATGTAGCCTACTCTGAAATAAATCACGATGTACTGAAAGTCACATGCAGGAATGAATGAATTCTATCACAGTGGCATGAAGGAAGATCTCAAAGCTCTTAATTTATTTACTTACTAATTTGTTTATTTTTTAACACTGTCACCATGTTTCTTACCTGTTATCTATACGTGAGAAACATGTAATTTTCTGAGGTTAGGTGCTTTACAACTAGAAATAATTAGGAAACACTTTTTTTCCTTTGTATTTCATTTGATATTGCCTATGAATCGTTTGCCTAACTCTAGTGAAGCTAAAAGGTATTTCTGAGAACCTGTGAGACCACATTCTAGCATTAAGGACAGAATACTAATGGAGTACATAGTAAATGAATGGAGATCAATAGTTTACCGGGTATGTAATACTGTACTTTAGTTTTTGAGGAGATACTAAATAAAGGTCTTTTGGGCCTAGCACAAATGTATTTTTTCCTCTTTCAGTCTGATTTAAAGTAATACTAGTTTGTCCATTGTCTTTGTGTAAACTTTTAATCTGCAGTGCTAGCTTACCTCCAGCAAATTATGTCTATAGGATGTTTTCCAAACTGAATAATTCTAAAGGAATTCTGAATTTTTTTTTCCAAATAATACATGAAAAAACCTGTTGCTTGAGAAATATTCAGAGATATAAAAGCATTACAAAACACTTTAAGTAAAAAACACTTTGGAAAAAAATGAGGAAATTTTAAAAAGTAATCTAAATAATTACTGCATTAATATAACTCATGCATATTACGAGGGTTGGGGTGGAAGGAAGGTGTCTGAATAACACTGTCAATTAACAGAAACTGTTTAAAAGATTATCCCTAAGGCCATACTTTCAAAACTTCACTAAACAGTGTAAGACAAAACAGTGTATTAATTATAACTGGTCAGGAATCTTTTTCATTAAGTAGTTTTTCATCAGAAATGTTCAGCTCATCAAAACGTGAACTTGTCACAGGGATGAACCTGCTAAAAAAACCTGCAACAAACCAACTTAAACCAGCAAAAATTAACACTTGGATCCATTTCTTCAGGTTCCACAATGGAATTCCCAGTCAGAGAAAACTGCTTAGTGGCCAACAGAGCAGTCACTTAGGATACTGAAGACCCGGGATCAAACCTCTTTGTTCTTCTTATGTCCCACATTAATAGCTCAGCCCAAAGGCTACTGTGACCATGCTGAAGTTGACATCTATTGTCAAAACTGTTCAATACTAAGGCATAACTGCAGCACTATCCTGACCCTAGGAATGATGTGGGGTGTGTGCTCTGGCCATGGGAGTAGAGCCTGATTCTCTTCGGACAATAAGGAACGATCATTGTAACTTGTACAAGGTGGAATGGCTGCAAGACACAACTGAGACCCCTAGCCACTGCGGGGAAGGTCCTAACTTGCAGCTTGGGAAACTCAGGTTCAGATCCCTTCTCTAAATCAGGGAGAATTGGATTTGGCTGCAGCTGAGCCGCTAATGCTTCAAAAAAGTACAGCAGCAACTCAGCCAGTTTCCCTGACTCAGTACTCCATGGAAAAAATCCTGCAGATTCCTTCATGCTGTTTCTTACCCTAATCTGATGAAAAGAGCTCTAGTTACTGTACTAGAATAAAGTTTCCTTTATGACTTGGAGGACATTTTAAATAACAGTTGTGATAAGCACAAATTCTTGGTGTCCATGACGCTATAATGAAAACTTCTGAGTTTTTCCTCAAGATCTTCCCAATTACTTCTTAATCTAAGAAAGAGCGAGATGGAAGGACAATCTTGATTTCTTTTCTTTTTTTGTAACTTTATCTGTTGGGGTTTCTTTGTCTATCTTCTCTTCTACCCCACTACATTTTTTCTGTTCTGGCACCTCTTTTCAATAGGCAAAGATTTTGCTTAGAGAAATAAGACAAAGCACAGGTTATTTGCACAGCTACATAAGTAAATAAGATTAGAATAAGACTCTCTGGGTGCTTGCAAGTCAAATGCTCAGAACAGAGCATTACATCTGCAGCTGCCTTATGACTGCTGTAAGTAAAAACTGTACTGTAAATCTAAGGTATGACAGGCAGAATTAGTGTTTTATGGGCAGCAGGACTCCTGACACCTCCTGGCTGTTGGATCCTTAACTTTGCATATTAACACCTTTTAAAAATACTTATTTCTAATGAAATTTTACCAGTGTATTTCTTCATTTGAATAAAAAAAATGTAAAAAAACCAGGGTCTGTATGTAATGATTGTGGCATTGTACAGAATGATACAGCTTAAGCCCTGAGTATTCAGCACTGCAGCAGTGCTAGCGACCACCTGAAGGAAAGAACTAGTTTTAGTGGCTATCAAGAGGGTCCAGCTGCTAACCTGGAGACAGACAGGTTCCTGGTAATGTCTGCAGGACTGGTGAAGAAGAGCTTCACTCTTTCTCCCCCCATCTTCTCAACTGTGTCCTGAATTACTCTCAAGAGAAGCTGGGGCTGAGTGCTGGACCTGGAGAAGTCTGTCTCTGTGAGAAGGGGCATTTCATTTCACACCATTTTTCGATGCTCTAACATTTGATAGTGCTGTCTGACTACTGTTGTGTTCACAGATGATGAAGAAAATGTATTCTTAATTTGTATGATGTTTCTACAATTAGCGTTTTAGCTAGGTATATACCTATGAGGGTACACCTCACCTTTCTGCTGTAGGGTTCTGCTGAACACTGGCCATTTTAGTTCACTGAATGAATGCCAGGGAGAGATTCTTAACCATTTTTGGTGATTCCCATACTGGATATTGAATAAAACGAATCATGTTAAGCAGGATCCTGCTTTTATATGTAACCTTCCTCACTTCAGCAGTGCTTCATCTGAGTGCTTGCCTATCCAGGGTGGAGTTTGACTGAAGTTTCCATTGTTGTGCAGGGGTTTGCCCATATGAAACTGTCTCAGTGTGAAAGCCCAATTAAATAAATATGCATCTTCCAATAAAATGAAGTAACATTGGAATATAACAACAGAACAGAAGTTTTGCTGTGCAATGCTACAAATGCTCAGTGGTGAGTTTGCAGACAGAACTCTTCCTGGGGCAAGACCTGCTTTTTTATTATTCGTTTTCATGCTGGCTAATATTACTGAGCTTGCGTTCTTGATATGAGTACTTTAGGATTTCATCATAATAGATATGGTAAGTCATAAAAAGGAATATTTCTCTTATACTGAAAGAACAATCCTACAAAAGTACATGTATGAATTAATAATGATTACCATTCTTAAAATCCTAGAAAAAGAATTTAATAATAACGTTGGAAAAAAACTCCACCAACATTTTGTTAAGGATTGTTTTAGTATATAACTGCATTCTGTGAGCGGGCTGTTAAAATTTCTTTTAATTACAGATGAGCCTGAAATAAAATCCTCCCTTTACAACTTCCTCAACACCATTTTAGGGATGAAATCTCTATTTGGAGCTTGATTACAGAGCTCACTATTTTTAATCTTCCTTTTTCTTGCTTTGACAATTGCAAAAAGAACACCCCCTCTCTTTCTTCCAATGTCCAACATACTAAAGAATAGTTTTATTTGGTTATTTTATCTTCCAAATTCTGGATAATGTTCTGGCAGTATGAAAAAACCTGTTTTCATATATACTACTTCCCTGATCCTATTTTGAAAATGCTATACATATTCAAAGTATTGATGGAATAGCATATGACTACTATGTATCTATCAACACCGTTTCCTCTCCTTCTTTCTTAACACAGAGATTTAATCCTGTAAAATATGTAAGACAAGTATCTTTGAATGCAAAAATTGCAATATATTTTTATAAGTGTTTCAAATAGTACTAAGTCACTAGAATTCACTTCCTTTTATGGGCTAACTTCAAATATAATTACCTTCTACTATTTTTAACTAAGTACTTTATGTTAATACAAAACTACAGCTAGTATAACTGAACAGTGGCTTAATCCTCATATAGTAAGAATATAATGTGCTATCATTAAAATATCAATGAATTAATCCCATGCAGTAGTATAAACTACATAGTAACAGTAATTACTTAACAGATATTTAAAGGGCAGTAATTAAAAGGAAAAAACAAAACCTTAATCAGACTCATAATTTACTCACCTGTGTTTTTTTCATTTATAAGTTTGCAGTACGCAGCATAATTTATTATTTTGAAGCTAATGAAATTTTCAGTTTTCAGTGTTATCAAAGAGCTATTCTCTTTTTTAGAGTTGAAGAATCTTCCCTGTATGCAAGAAGAGTTAATGTAATTTCTAAAATGCCATGTCCAATGTGTTATTGAACAGTAGGATTTTATTAGTTTGTAACAGAAAGGAAAAATTCTCATACAGTAACTTTACAGGGCTCATTTGCTTTGAAGGAGGGAAAAAGGAGACAGACAGTAGACTCAAAGCAGATGTTCTCATGAAACAGGCTGATTTTATATTGAAAAGCTGGTGTGTATCAGGCAATTTGCACACACATTAAAGAGAACCAGGAGAGATTATACAACAGGAACTGACATAGTAAAAGGGACAACCCAATCTGAAGAATCCCAAAATCAAACAAAAATGTACCTTGGTGGAGTAAACTCACTGCCCAACATGTCCAAATGTATTTTGAGGGCATGCTTCCATCCTGCATGATACCGTAATACTGTCCCTGTCAGCATGAAATCTTGTATGTGAAAATATTTTGATACATAGAGTCATGAATTACCATGATTTTCCTTATTCACAACTGTAAAAATACTCTATAAAACTTCTCAGTAACTGGCCAAGTTTTGGGGTAAGCTGTGCTGTTCCAGCCCCCACTCCAAGCTTTGAAACAGAGAAATCTCTATTTAAAAAAATTAAATAAATGTGTTGAGGTAAGCATAAAAATAGATTAAAGACCTGTGAGGTCATGGTAAGGAGGTGTACAACATTGTCAGTGGTAAGGGCAGCAGGTCATGATGATGCATGGTGATTCATGAGAAAAGTTGAGACTTGGCAATGGTATTTGGGAAATCGGGAAGCCTTGGCCTAAAGCCAAGGATTTCACTACATGATTGCTTTATCAGTGCTGTAGTGGACACACCCCTCAGTTCCCTGCTTCACAAGCTTTAGGCAGAAAAAGGGTGAGTGCAGCCTGAAGAGACGACTGCTGCTGTAATCCCCTCCAACTGGTATCCACACAGCGCCCTGCCTTCCTGCTAAGAGGAAGACAAGTTTTCAAGAGATAAAAAAAAGCTCTGCACAATGATTAGCTTTGGATGGAGTGACTATTCAAGAAGCTTTCACACTGGGCAATTAGATTTTTAACCGTGTTATTTGTAAATTGGCCCTAGGTAGTTCGTGTTCACAAGCCAGAAAAAGACATTGCTACATTTTATACTGTCATATGCTATCAAAGCGCTGGTAAGTGTGATATTTAAACTTTCCCTTCCACTATACCTGTGATGGCAGTGTATAATGAACAGGATTCATTGGAGAGTTTGAGCATTCTGCCTGATTTTGCAAGAAGAGCATTTTTCATGAGTAATTTTTGAAAGGAAATGAAACAGAAACAGCCAAATCCCAAGCCCACGAATTCTACACCAGGCCAAAATAGCAAGAGTTTTTATATCTAAAGGAATTCCTGTTTCAAATCATTATTACAGAATGTGATAAAATCACCTAAAGGAAAGCTCTTGCACTATCCAAACACTTGCTACCATGTAATCTCTACAGCACTGACTAAAAGGACAAAAAGTACTGCAGAGTAATCCCAACACTTTGATAAATAATGTGAATCGAAAAAGAGTTTAAAAAAGCAAGGATCTACCCTTCCATGACATTTTTGTTACCAATTGGTCCATTCAAAGGGACAACACAGTTACATTTTTGATGGTGTTTTCTTCCAGTCAGCACAAGCCACTGTGCCACAGTCTCTAGAGCAGACCCCAGACTAATCTAACTTCTTCTGCTATAAGAAAAGGCACAGCTCAGGCAGAGGCGTAGTATCAGAACTCAGTATCAGGTACCTCAGTGGAGATTTTGCCATTAAATTCAATGGGAGGGGAAAATAAAGGAAGTTCAGGAAGAAAATATAGGCTTTTTCTGCTTCAGGTCCCACTGTTCAGCAGAGTTGGAGGCAGTGGAGGACGTTTACTTCCACGCAATGATTTTCAACTCAGCATCCCAAAACAACAGTGTGTGAGTCAGGATGGCATCCCAGCTTTACCTTTACATTTCCCTGCCACTAGCAATCGATTTTCCATATTTTGGTGACAAAACTTAGCTTTCTTCAACTTACATTAGTGGTTCCTTGTTCCAGATATGAAAGATTGAGACCCTTAGAAACTGCCAAAGCAACCATTGTAGTATAGCCTCAGAAGCTAGAAGGGTAAGCATCACATTTGCAGCAACAAGTGTCCCATGACTGACAGAGCTGAGACAGAGTGCTTTCTGCACATCAGTCTTCCACAGCACGATCTCACAGTCTGAAGCCTGAAGAAAGAAGGGAAAATCTATAGGGTGAAATTAGAAGATCTGAATTACATAGGGATTACAGATTGGCTGTTGTAAAGTTTTGGATCTGGAATCTCTTTTTGTTTCAGGAGGGACCTTTGAGAATACTCGGTATTGTAATAGGGTATGAGTGGACTGTCATAAAGTAAGTGCAATATATTCTAAGTTATGACTATTTCCCAACAACGTAATTTCCTTATTTACAGGAAAGGACACTTACCTAATACTGTAATAGCACATTCATTTCTTTCCTCTTACAGTATCTGAAGAGTGCATTTGGTTAAAGTTCTCCAGATTCTTGACATTTATGCTTTAGGTATTTTAGAGGATTTGTGTTTTTTGATGCTTTAAAAGAAGCAAGAGAGAGACACTTTCAAGTTTGTCCTCTGCATAACTGTTTCTCACATAATCTTTTCTTTCTGTTTTAGTAATTTGATAAAGAAGGTGTCCTCACGGCTAGTCCATTTTACCAATCTCGGTGAGTAAGTATTTTCTTAGTCCCCTAAGAAAAAGAAGACTGATCAGGTATACTTCATGTACAGATGAACATATGTATGTCTGTGTGTATCTGTTCATCTGTTCCATAATAGCTTTTCAACTCATAAGCCAGTTTCCAGTAAACCTGGTTGTGGTATAGATAACTCACTGATATCAATGGTTTTGAGTTGTTTGTTTGATCATACTTCAGGATGTTACAAGAGACTCCTGTGCTGGATATCCCCGTATATTATTGTATCTTATGTATCTAATGTAACTTAATTTACATGGCAAAAAAAAGGGTGAAGAACAATTTTAGATGTGTAATTATTTTTGCAAAGAATGAAGTTTCTTTTTACTTATTTAAAGAAACTGACCTTTTATTTTATTTACAGGTGTTCCCTATGAGCATACCAGTGCCTTGAATTTACAAATTTTTTCCTTATTTTTAATATTGTATCTCTTACTCAGCCTCTCCATTATCCCTTTCCCATAATATCTTAAGAAACGTCTAGCCAACAGCTAATTCAAGCTATGATGATGGCAGCTAACTCCAGCATGTCCTCTTTAAATTGCATGAGCTCACTTTCAGCATGTATTATTTCCACATGAATCACTCTCCCTTTTTTGCCGTACCAGGCTAGCATGGAAAGACCTAAGAAGGCCTTATCAGATGAAACCACTAATGAAAACAGGTTCACGGTGTAACAAGCAAGAGAAAAGGGTGCAAAAATATTGAAGGAATACAACTGTATCCTGAGCCACTAGACGGATAGTTTGTGAGTGGAAACTCACATAAAGAAATGGCTACAGCAATCAAACCATTTTTACTGGTCATTCCTTATTTTCAGTGGTTGCCTTTACTTAGGACTTACCAAGTAAATACTGAGGAGGCTACTAATCAGCACCAGAAGCTGAGCTCAGCTTCCATGCAGGTGTTTTGATGGGAGTTCTTTGTAAACCTTCAGTAGGAGCCTGAGCTCCGTAACAGAAACGTGCAGCAGCAGCAGCGCTTGTAGCAGGCAGGTCACTGGCTGATGGTGTGTTACAATAGTGCTCCTCAGACAGCAAAGGTCTGTCTGAGCACATCTGCATAAACTGGCTTCAAGAGGCATAATGTGACTTCAAAATTTTACTTGACAGATGCTCAAGTATAGAGCTATATAGAATCATAACTTATATCAACATATGAGATGGATTTCAACTCCTGATTAAAATACCAAACTTAGGTGTCTACAGGTTGATGTCTATGTGTGAGGTAGGTGTCTAAGCACCCAATACAGTCAAGGCACCCTGGAGGACTCCTCAGCTCACCCTAAAAAAGGCAACTACATGTGATCAACTAAGCTAAATCCGATTCCAAATCAACTTAATCTGGTGGTGAAGGTGTTCCTGTATGTGTATATACATTTTAAAATTTGTGAATATACACACACATAGGTATAGAGTAATCATTCTTTTCTTCTGGTCTCACATGACCATTGGGGACATTGTTTCACACTTTTCATAGAACGTGCGCTTTGTCATAGATACGAATATTTCTGACTCTTCTTCCATGTTACTCCCATTCCCCTGCAAAGGCTCATTTGCCAGCCTCTGGCAGACCGTAACCTCCACTTCCCACAGATACAGGTCTTTGGCTCTGTACTGCTCTTCAGGACACTGATCCACCGACTGGAGCTGTCTTACAGGGGAGGCACTCTGCATTGGAAAAGAGGCTTACTTATATTGCTTCTTCAGGAGCAAAATGGGAGCCCTAGATTCAGAGCCTGTCTTCATTTTCCTATAGCAGCAGAATTAGGCACAGCCCCTTTCTTCAGCCAGAACGGGAGAGGGTTATTTCAGACTGAGCAGCAACATATGTTAATAAATTGTGTTTACAGAGCGTAAATTCCACTACTAGAGGGAAAAAAAAGGAAAAAGGCCTTTGAATATTTTAAAGCTTTTATCTTAGTAGCCACACTTCTACCCACAAAATCTCCTCTGTAATTGGCTTTTATGTGGGCCTGCTAATGTGTTCTGAACTCCCATCTCTTAACTATGGGGTAGCAGCTATTCAACAGACAGCATTTTCAACACCTTTACAGTACAAACAAACCATTAAGTAATTTAGCAAATAAAAAAAAAAAAAAACAAACAAAACTAAACCCACAATCAGACATTAAAACATCCCAGTGCTCCTGAGCACCAGTTCCTCATTCACCAGTTCAGAATTTCTTTCTTTTCCCTTGGGTTTCTAGCTGCGCCTAGGGCAGCTGGCAGGGCTGGCTTTGCAGCGTAGCATGGAGACACTCTTTGCTTGTGCCAGCAGAAACAGTGGGAAACGCTCCATCCCGAGTTCACTTTGGTCCTTCCTGAAAGCAATGAGCAGGAGGGAAGGGCTGTTTGGCCAGCCTTGCTTTTGCGTCCTTTCTCTGCTTACCCGCAGCCAGGCAGGCTTGCGATGGCAGAGTGATGCTGTCTGCCAGCCTGTAGCATGGGGGCCCTACCGGATCCACAGCAGCAGTTCCACTTGCAAACGTTTGCCTCAAATGTGAGGCACCATTTCAGGGTGGGGAGGAGACTGTGAGAAGGGAAGAAAGAAACTTTAAGACTATTTCAAAGATAGAAGCAGGGCTGGCATTAGCACATGAAGTGTCTTGAGCAACATTAACACGAGAGTGTGCACTGGAGAAAAAAAAACCCACCAGGCAGGGCTGGGGGTTAGGAGAAAGCCTCTGAAAGCCACACCAGTTCATTGTAATAAAGTCCTGGGTGTTACGGCATTGTTGTAAGGGGTGAAATTCTTTTACATGCTGAGCACTGCGGCGGCCTGGGGCCCTGTGCAGGACTACAGGTGGCGTTTTTTTATGGCCAGCTTTACACATAACGCAGCCCCTCTCAAGGAAGTGTCATAAACTGCTTCACAGCTGGTTTTACATGATACACGTGCAACATATCACACACCTTGCTTGTGGGACTTCTTCCTCTGAGGACAGATCAGAACAACCTACCTACCGCAGTCATAATCCCCTATGCATGTCCCTGCCTGTGAAAAACAACATTTCTCATGTACAATTCAAGGGAACAGAAACCATCAGAAAGATCTAGTGCAGTACTAGTCCAGAGACAGCCTACATGGGCTCAGCAGAGGCATCTGTAAAGGACACATGCTATGCTCCTGAAGTAGAGGAGTTTGAATTGTGGGTCAAACACGCTGGCAGAGGCCATGGTAGGCCAAATTCAGACACTAGTAAGCCAAAAGCAGAGGCGTCTGATGTAGCCCCCTGCCCTGTCAGGAAGCAAGAAAGATGTACCTGATAAGGCAAGTGACCCAAAGTCCTTTACTGGAGTCAGGACAAAAGGGTGAAAATAACTTACAACAAAGTAGTG
>NW_008825016.1:1669751-1680738 GCF_000699105.1 Pygoscelis adeliae | reverse complement strand
GAAAGACATCTCAAATGCTGTAAAGATGAGGGGGATTCCGAAAAAGTATGATTGGGTTATCCAAAGAAAAATTGAGGATGAGTGCAGTTATTAGATGCAAAGAATATATGCGTTGTATTAGGGACAAAGCCCTGCTGTTCCCGTGTTGTAAGAGATCAGGTGAGGATCCAGTAAATGAATCTCCTGATATCATGTCATACATAAAGTTGATATAAACTTGCCACCCTACACCTCATGAGGACCAAAGCTTTGCACTAGGTAGGGCAGAGGCAATACTGCTTATAGCCTTTGGTCTTATTGTTAAAGCTCTCTGAAGACTGCTGTAGTGGAGTTCCTATGGAGCAGACTACAACACCCTCCACCGCTACGAGTTGACGCCACTTGTTTAGAATTATTTAGGGGCAACACAAAGGGAGTAAAATGTTATTTTTTCTGCTATTTAGGATAAGGTATGCTCCCTGCTGATCAGATGAAGCCCTTTCAACCTCACAGATGCAGGAGCTTATTTCTCATCACAAACATCAGGTGCAATAACGTGGCCATCACCTTTCCATAAAATGTGTGCTCAGTGATACACTGAACTGGTGTTTTGAATGGGTGCTATGGCCATTGGAGAAAACTGCATATAAAAAGACCCTATCAGCTGGAGCCTCTGGTTATGCAAGAATAACAGACAGAGCCCACTGGTGTGAACACACATCAGGAGTTCAGACAGAATGAAATTTATGAAGCAAGGACACAGTTTCTACATTTTCCACTTATTTTAAAGAGTACCGTGCTCCAAAGCTGCAGAGCTGTTCTTTAGTAAAGCTGCTCTGCTAAAATGATAAACAAAATCTGTTTCTTTGAAGCCAGCAGGAGTCCTTGAAGATCATTTCAGATGCAGTGTGAGTTGTGCAAGGAATGATCTAAGGCCTTGATCGCAACACATAGGGAGGGACTG
Organism: Pygoscelis adeliae; assembly: GCF_000699105.1. Lineage (NCBI taxonomy): Eukaryota > Metazoa > Chordata > Aves > Sphenisciformes > Spheniscidae > Pygoscelis > Pygoscelis adeliae. The sequence continues at coordinate 1,679,795 of NW_008825016.1, read as the reverse complement.
AATTACCCTTCTTACATATAAATATAAGTAGGCTGTGTAGGACCTAAGGATTTTCATACGGCCCAGTTGTTGAGGGTGAAGTGGACAAATTTTGATAGTGACAACAGGTCTGGGAAAGGGTGAGTCCAGGAAGAAAGGTCTGATTCTTTAATTAGAGCAGAAGTGAATTAGGATTCCTCGGCTGAGGAAAAGACAGTTCTTGTGATGGGATTTGGAAATAGTCAAGAGTAATTATCAAGTGGTTGGCTTCAACAAGGAACTGTAGAGGAAAAGGCAAAGTTTCTATTTTCAGTGTTCATTTAACATAACCCTTTATTCTGTTTGCAGCCCACATGATGACGCAACATCCCTCCATTTATATTCTGAGATTTTGAATCATAAAAACATTAATTCACCTCTTAATTATTCATTTAGGAGTTTCTTTGTTGGGCTCTCAGGAGTACTATATTAGGCATTTCTTTTGTAAAATGCAGATTTAGAATGTAAGAGGAATGAGGAGTTAGAGTCTTTTGTAAAACTACAGAGGATTTAAAGTGAAAACCATATGAAAATAGACAAACCTTCAATTAAAAAAAATGAGTTTCCAAAAACACAGACTGCTAGACTGAAATTTCATGTTCTTTGCGTGTCTCTTTTGAAATATGTATCTAGTCTTTTTAGATAAAAATGGAATAGTAGAAAGAGAAATATAACTTCAGAACATTGTAAAAATATGTAAGACTTCAACAAAATTCTGATAGGTGTATAAAACAATGATTTTTCTTTTAATATCTCAGAAAGATTTTGTAAAAAACAAAGACATATATTAGCTTCGGAGTTTTTTGGCTCACATTTCACAATATGATCAAGAGACACTGTGAAGTTTTTTTTGAGGATAAATTTTGTTATAAGGAGAATGACTAAATTAGTTCTTATTGCCTTGTAGTCCTTAGTCACAATAAAGAAAAATGACACTAACAGCAGTGTAACAGGCAGTAAGAGCTGTGCACCCTATCTCTTTTGTACTACGGTGTTAATGCTAGTTTAGATTTGTCTGGAAGCATACTCCATAGCCCTTTATTTAATGGCACCCTCCCTCTTTTCAGTTTTATTATATTCAGTGGGGTCACCAGTACAAGAAAGACATGGGCCTGTTGGAGTGGGTCCAGAGGAGGGCCATGAAAATGATCAGAGGGCTGGAGCACCTCTCCTCTGAAGACAGGCTGAGAGAGTTGGGGTTGTTCAGCCTGGAGAAGAGAAGGCTTCGGGGAGACCTTATTGCTGCCTTCCGGTACTTATAGGGGTCTTATAAGAAAGATGGAGAGAGAGTCTTTTTACCAGGGCCTGCAGTGATAGGACAAGGGGTAATGGTTCTAAACTGAAAGAGGGTAGATTTAGATCAGATATGAGAAAGAAATTCTTTACTGTGAAGGTGGTGAGACACTGGCACAGGTTGCCCAGAGAAGCTGTGGATGCCCCATCACTGGAAGTGTTCAAGCTCAGGTTGGACGGGGCTCTGAGCAACCTGATCTAGTGGAAAACGTCCCTGTCCATGGCAGGGGGCTTGGAACTAGATGATCTTTAAAGGTTCCTTCCAACCCAAACCATTCTGTGATTCTATCATTCTATAATGCTGGCAAAAACAACTGTTCACCTTCTTTCCAACTCCAAGAGCCCAAGTGGCATCACACAGTACTGAAGCTGCAGAGAAAAGAAGTTCCAAGGAATTTGGAGGGTCAGGTATTGCTTCAAAGCAGAAAGACAAAAATAAGACTACAGGCTTGACTTTTATTTTTTTTCCTTGACAAACAGTCTTCAGTGATGCACCCAGTCATATCTTCTGAATGAAAGGAAAATTGGCCACCATAATCTACTGAAAAAACCAATACAGTTCCCTCAATCCTCTGTTTCCCTAAGCACTTAAATGATAATTTTATCTGAGCTGCTTCTGAGCCTCGGTAAAAAAGTTTGGTAAATCTGGATGGGATTAAGGATGTACTTTCTTAAAATAAACACATTGAAAAGTCTGGAACTCCCTTTCAAAGATCAAGGGATCTCCAGTTACAAAACAAAAAAGCAAAAAAGAATCTCACTTGGATCATCAATAGTCTTTTGACTTGTCTACAAGGATACATGCACTGTAACATCTTGCAGGTTTACACGCAACTTTATCATGCCATTGCATAGGTGTAATTTTATGGACAACTATGTGATGTGCATTAAATCTTTTATTAAACATTAGATTACCCTTCTTACATATAGCATAAGAATATATCAAGATGACAAGGTTGAGCATGTCTTAAGTGACATCACACTGCAGCTATATTTATGTAGGGTTTTTTCCCTTCTTTCAGGCTGGAGTTTTGCTGATGTGTTGTGACAAAGGAAGCACCTCCATTAGAGAGAAAATTACAGACCAGACTGAAAGCTGTACTTTATATCTGTTCTTTAAACAGACCTAGGTGACCAGCTCATGGTTTTATTCCTAATGAAACACAAAGAAAATTGCATGACACAGTATGTATTCTATTTCAAATTGGAAAGCAGGCTTCTTCAGGAAAACTGTAGTTATTCATTGCTGTACCATACACATATATAATAAGCCTGTGTATATGACAGCATTGAGACATCTACCCATACAGATTATATTCCCCTATACGTAGATACATCTACTACATTTAGTTCTTTTCAGGTTACAGAAATGATGCAGAAGTGTGTGTGTGGGGAAGGCCTTCTACTGACAGTGGTTTAAAAAAAAGAGAAGTGAATGAAGTGGAAATGCTGTGCTTACCAGCTCCCACTGTTCAGGCCACAGAGGGTCACTGAACTGCAGTTCATTTCCTATTCCACTCTCTGACTCCAACACTTTGAAGACTGCTGTAGGGATGTAATCATTCTTCTTGTGCTCGAGTGAAAACCACACAGAAAGATCAGTCATTTGCCTGCTCTGTTATTCACCCTCTTCCTCTTTTCATTTTTTCTGCTGTTTTAATGTAATTGTAAAGATCACTATTTCTTTGAAACAGCTTGAAATTTAGATTTATTAGTTAAAAAGATCTTATGACAGCAGCCGATTGCTCTCTGAATTCCATATGTTACACACTTGACAAAGTTAAGCTCCTCCAGTGGTATCTCCAGTATTTGCTTTTTTGAAGGCTCAATTCTCTGGAAATTCCATTTTCTAAAAGCTCTGGTTTATTCTGAACAATGTGTATTATCCATCACGGATAACAACAAATATCATCAATAAGCAAAATTTAGATCCAAAGTTACAAACATAAACATAGGACAAGGGGACATGAATATCGTGAAAACTTCATATTTAATTTCTAATATTTTCTTGCAACGGGATGATGTGACACCTTAGGTAAGGTGATTTTAGTATGTGTGATGGAATTATTGGCCTTAGAAAAATAACCTTCTCTCTTTCATTTTTCTTCTCTTCCAGTGTAAGACCACAGACACTGGGGTCACAAAACATCTGGGTGATGGAGGCCAGTTAATGGGGGAAAACCATGTGCGTTCGGCTGCAGTGATGGAAGGAGGGGGAGACAAGGCCATTTGAACACAGCTCCCTGTAAGACTGCACACACTCTACCATAGTGGTCTTTTCCTTCATGGTACTCCTAATCCTGACACCTACAGATCAGGCCAAGTGACTGTATCTTCATGGTAGAGTTATGGAGCAGCGTGTCTTCATGCTGCTGATGAATAAGTCTCTCTGCATAAGGCTGAGTAAACCTCATGGCACATCATGTGGTGAGACCCATTCTCGGTCTGTGGGACCATGATGTTACTGAGCTGCTGAGCGCAGAGTCTCACTCCGAGAATGCCCTTTGTTGCTGTTACAACCCTCATGGTCACCGTGTTTGGTCCTTTTGGGCACTGAGCTACTAGACCCAGTCCAAAACAGAGTTCAGACACAATTTCAGCACAAAACCCAAAGGAATCTGGGAGACAAGGGAGGTGGTGTAGGACCTGAAGAGCATGGGGCCAGGCTCTGCCTCTCACTCTCTGATTCTGCCTGGGGAATGGGTTACTTGTTGGGTATTATGGCCACATCCAAACCCTCGGTAGAGTAGATCCCCTGCCTCAGGAATTTTGGCAGTTCTGGGATTTCCCTTGCAGCTCAGACATTTAGCTGCTGACCTGTGAAAAGCAAAAGAAAATGCAATAAAATAAACACACAGAACAGAAAAATGGTGATGGCTTTACGACTGGAAAAAAAATCTTCAAGCATTAGCAAAAGGGTGTCCATTTCTACTTATTGTGAACGCTTGTCCTTGTGTTACTTTAATTCACTTAGTTGCATTAGGAAATCATCCCCCAAACCCATGGAACACCTGAAATGTTCGTTCCCGTAACACAGCAACAGGCTCTTAAAACATTTTTAGTAGACTATTGTTCTTACAATTTTTACCACCCCTTGTCAAAATAAATCAAACGGTGATAATCTCCACAAGCACTTTAAAAGGATTAAAATTATGGGGAATCATTTTATATACCAAATTACTTTGTATATTTCTATTCTCTTGAATGAGAGGGGAAAATGAATTGGAAATCAAAAGAGGGAATTGCTCTTTTGATATCAGCATTTTCTTTTCTATGGGCGTAATTAAATAGATCTTAGAAGAGTGAGACACAGAAAGGAGAGGAAAGAGGTAAGAAAGGAGAAAGGGACAAAGGGAGGTGGGGAGAAAAGGTATTCTAAGGCCAGAATTAAAATATTTACTCAGCTTATTTAGCTACAAAAGACGGTCCATCAGGTTCTTATCTCAGGACTGCCCTAGCCTGCAGAAGACCACAGGTAAGTCCGGGCTACCGTCTGGGTGACTTCCATGCCGCTGTCCTTAACATCCCGGATAAAAGTGGTGGTCTGGATGGTGAGGAGGCAGGGAGAGAGGGCAGGAGACCAGAGGAGTGCACGGCTGGAGGACTCCTACTGCAGCCTGCTTGTTGTCTGCTGATGGACCAGTTCCCAAGGCAGCTGGCACACAGGAGAGAGCCCACACAGCTGCTCTGAGCTGTTAGTGGTCTCAGCTACTACAACTGTTACCTATGGGGGCCTACGCAGCTGAGCTGTGCTCAGCAAGTGCTCAGTGCATCAGTGAATCTAGGCTATTAGAATAACCCCTTATGTTTTCAAGCAGTATAATTTTATAATATCAACAGGAAGGACCATAAATAGAGGCAAAGTGAAACTATTTTGTTTTGCATGCATTAAATCTACACTGCAGATAATATTTTCATCTTTTTATTCCTATACAGCTTGTTTGGGTTTTTTTGTTTGTTTGTTTGTTTGTTTGTTTGTTTTTTTAAATCCCAGTACAGGGATTTCCACCATTCTTCTTCTGGAATACTATTGATTGCTTGTCATAATCCCAGTGCTCAAGTGTCTTGGGCTACATTCTACAAGTCTTTGTGGATAGAAATAATATGGCACTGGGACAGTGACAAGCCACCTAGTCTTATGTGAGAGGATGTTTGAAAACTGTTAGCAAGGCAACCTAAGTGGCTGGATAGTAAGGTGCAGGCACTATATAGTATTAGGCAGTTTGCTTTCTCTCTCTTTTCTTTCGCTACTCCATTTCAGGAAAGCTTCCTATAATAATGTCTAGTTCACTGGACATCCAAGAGTAGGTCTAAGCAAATGCCTCTCTATAACCTCTAAGCTTTTTAGAGCAAAGCGTGTGTATAAGGGAGGGAAAAAAAGGAACTCGGAAGGGATAATGACAGTGAGATAGAAGTAGTGGAGAGTGAAAGAAGAAACTACCCAGACTGCAGTGAATATGGAGATGCTTCTTGCCATCTCTATGTAATGTCCAGCCTGAGAATTTCTGCTCTAGCACAGAAGTAAAACATTGCTCAACAACACATTTATTTTTCCAAGACTTCCTCCTTCTTTCATTTTGATGTAAAAATTGAGATATACCAAGCATTCTACGTACCTCCAGGTTCAAAGAATCAGGAGACAAAACTTTTCTCTTCCTCTTTAAATCTTCCTTCTGCCACACCATTAATTTTATGCAGCAGAAAGATGTGTGTAGGAATGTAAAATGTCTTGGGGAAACTCGGAAATAAAAAAATCAAGCTGAAAATGGTGAGGTGAGGCCCCATTAGTGCAGGCTGAGTTAAGACCTCATGGTATAAGCAATGAGATGTGGTTTGCCTTTTTTTCTATCAGATAGGTACCTATCTTTTAAAAGAAAAGGTGGAAAGTGGGTGTAGTCTTATATAATACAGCTTTTAATCTACCAGTGGATGAACGATGGTCCGGGAAATTCAGTATATATATTTTCAGATGACAAAAAGGATTTTGAGAGATATATTAAATGTATCTCACTATGAAAAATAAAGTCTAGTAGCCCTACTTAGTTAACTTTCTCTAACCATAAAGAAAAGTGTCCAAAAGTAACTAAGCTAGGAGGAGAAATCAGGTATGAAGCTGAGAAGTTGAACTGTAAAACAATTTGAAAAAGTTGAAGATGAAGATCCAGGGGAAATCTGAAGTTTGTCCAAAGCACCTGAAGATAAGGAGAGTTTATAACTGGTGAAATCCCCTCTGTACTTTGCACAGGAGATACCAAGTAACAAGAGCTAATCTGACAGGAGGTGAATGATAGTGTGTTTCCTACGGACTCAAAAAAAGGTTCATTTATAATGTTTGGATAGAAGGCAGCTCCCACTGAGGGAAAATGGTCCTGAAAATTAAACTTTTCTAGTGAAATGTTCTGTCAGATAGACTGGGATTAGGATTGGACTATGGCAGGGACATACTCCAGTTTGGATAATCACTGATATTTTCTTTAAATCAGAGTGGGAAAAGAGACCCTGCAGAGGAGGAGACACACACACACAAACACACACTCTCAAAAAATACCTGAAGATTCCAGGAAGCAGATTTGCCCTTTCATGCATCATTTTTTTGGTCAATTTTTCTGGCTGCCCAGTAGCAGCAAGGGAAAAGGGGAATTGTGTAGTTAGCACTGGCACCCATCTGTTTGGAGAGCTGTCTGATCCATTTCTATGCTAAACTGTTTTAGACATCTTTTCCCAGTGTTTCTGGGAAATATTAGCAGCGTTTTGCCCCTTCTCTTATAAAGTTTTTGAAGCACTGAACGTAAGAATTTTCCTCATAGCAGGTTAAGTTCTGTGCAAAGATTTGCTTTCATCAAAACCATTGAATTCACTTTTTACTGTCTCCATACCCTTTTATGTTGGCTGACCAGACTGTTCTGGTGTTTCTATTTAACAAAACGGATAACTGCAGAAACAGAACATTTTAAGTGGATGGAAAAAGATATTCGCTGAGTGAATTTTACTCCTATGGGAGTGACTAGTACAATGGAACTGGATTCAACTTGCAGCTAAACAGCAAAAAGAAGCAGAGACAAAGGAACAATAGAAAGGAAGCGAATATATATCCACACATGTAATGCCACATATCATGGCTTGAAAAACTCCCACTATCGTGTCTCGTTAAATATTTCATGAACTATGAGAGATTTAGAATCCCTCTAATACTTACGGCTGGATGAAGAAGAAGTAATTTCTCAAAACTATGTGCTCTCTTTCTAAGGTATCTTACCAACAAAACCTTTAAGAAATAGGAATAAAGAGAAGAGCAAGGAGAAAAGAAGGGATTTGAGACCCGAAATGTATTAACAGAAGGGAGCAAGTGCTAAAATTTCTGAGAAACTTCAGAATGCAAATGAAATCCAATAGAATCTCAAAGTAAACGACTGGTTTCAACATCCCTATTGCACCACCCTGTACATAAAAGATAAACCTGAGGATGCCCAGATTTGCTGAAGGGACAGAGACAACCTGACTCCACAGAGAAATCCATTACAATAGTAACCTCTGACTTCAGATGGGTTTTGTAATACACTTTCTTTTCATGAATCTTGAAAAATCCCAGGATAATAAAACGTTATTTTCATTTTTGGAAAGGCTTGTTTCAGGAGTCTTATTTACAGTTTTCCCCCCTTATTTCTTCCTGTTGAGAAACACTGTATGGACGGGAAGATAATTAGAAACACAAAAGGACAAAGATAGAAACAAAAATAAAATGCTAGGTGACATTTTATTTCTCTCTTAGGTGGAGAACTTGTTCTTGCTTTACTAGAGCTCATATTTTAGGACAGTAGAAAAAGTAATTCATGACAACTTACATGGATTTTTTTTTCCATATGCAGACCAATTTATACATAGAAATCTTTCTGGAGAATATGGGAAGCAACAAGGAACAGCATATATATTAATCAAGAATCATATCTGACAGAAAGTGCACCTCTTTATACATAAAAAGAGAGAAAAAAAGCATTCTAAATGAAATGGCTTAAATACACAAAGGAATCCTGGTCATAGTACACAGAGGCAGATTTTTTTTTTGGTTAACAAGCAAGGATGTGTCAAATAGAACTTACACCCAAAATGTTCAATTAAAATACCTGCATACATGTGTGTGCACACATTTACACACATGCGCGCATGCACACACACACACACAGAGGAAAAATAAGCAAGGAAATTCTTTCCGATAGCCAGTTTCAAGAATACAACTGTTCTCCTGTGCTAGTAGCTGTTGCCAGCCAAATAAAATACCAGTGTTCCACTAGGAAATGGTTAGCCAAACAGAAAGTGCAATGAATCTGCAGCTGATGAATATAAGGATTTCTCCATGAAATCCCCTGTGTCAGAAATTATTATAGAGGCTTTCTGTAGTTTAGGACATTCCCAAGACTGGTTACTCAGTGTTATGTAAATGACAAATGGTTAGAAAAAAATAACTTGGAACAGATGAATAAGGCATTTGGTTCGTAGGAAAAGGGATCAATATAGTTTTGACTAGAGGCTTGAAGTAGCTTCTTGTGTTAAAAATAACAACACTACAGTAACCTTCCTATGGCTATCGTTATATTAATTTAAGATGTTAAAATATGTTTTAGCAAATGTAAAGAGTTAAAAAAAGTTTCCTTGCAAAATGGAGGGACTAAGTTCCACTAATCTTTCACTTTTTACAAAGCATTAGTTAGTACATTGATAACAGAATGATTTCCTTGTGTTACCGTCGTTTTCATTCTTCTAGTACAAATGATTGGGAAAACTAGAATGATGCATATTAATACTGATTCAGCAACTTGACAGTGCTTAGTGGGAGATATCTTTAGGGTTTTTTTCTGTTATACTTTAAAGAGGCTACAAAAGACTGAATTTACAGGCCCTCCGCAGATGTGTGTAGGGAAAGAAGGGTTTTCCGTGCACCACCCACACCCCACGCAAGAACCAAATGCAAGAAGTTCCCAAAGAACTGATGAGAAGCAAAAGGAGCGCAGATCACCAGGGAGTGGTGTGCGAAATGCAGTCCCATTGCGTGCTAAGAATTAAAGGGAAGAAGAGATAGTTTTGACGTAAATCAGTCAACTGCGGTGCCTCACAAGTGGGGGGAAATGGAGTGGTGAATATAGCTAAATACTCAGAGAGGAAGGGAAAAGCTCTGTGCACAGTAACTCCTGTCCGGGCACACAGATCTCAAATGCCTGATCTGACCTGCGGTTCTCAGTTTGTATTCAAATGAATGCTGCTGAAGTCACTGGGAACCCAAATAAACAAAGACTAAAAATATAATAAGAATTTCAAAATTTGACCTTAGAATAGGCAATTCTCTAAGGTTCCTTCTCATTTCCCTAAGTTGTATTTTCTGTTTGTGTATTTATGAATAGCCCACTCACTGCTGGAACATCCACATTTTTGTTTTCAGATGTTCTGCATGTCTTTAAGCAGGCTCTTTTCTCAATAACTTGTATGCTACTTTTAACCCCTCAGTAACTTCTGTGTCTCTAGCCTTTTTATAGTCACTTTATTAGCCTTCAATACAGTTAATCCATTTGTATAATATACCTTTAATACAAGAGGGGTAGGGCAGCACATGGTTTTCCAAATGTGGTCTCACTAGCTTCTTACATAGTGCTAGGATATTTCCTCTGACTTACGTTCAATACCTCCATTTATACATGCCTCAGTTTTGTTTGCTTTTCCTTTTTTTTTCTCCACCCCCCTCCA
>NW_008825016.1:1642214-1669716 GCF_000699105.1 Pygoscelis adeliae | reverse complement strand
CACCACCCCATCCCTCCCTCCCTCTTCCCCTACTCCCACCCTGCACTACTGAGTCTATGGTCATGGGCAGACTGTTTTTTTTGAGTTCAGCATAATTCAAACACTATTTTGTTCTTCTGACTGCAAGCTTGCAGTGGTATGGATCAGATTATCACCAGAGCCGAGTGAACCAATTTGGATTAAATTAAGAGAACCATTCCTTGCCTCACACAGATCTTTGTTTGAAGTTCGAAAATGTCAGCTTAATTTTTATTCACCTGCTGCTCACTTCCTGGTTTTCGTCAGGACTGGAATGCTACAATATTAGGAGAAATTATGCTCCTTTGATATTTTCAGATGAAATGGAAAGAGGAAATTGGAGATGAAGGATGGTCTTGTGGTTAAAGGAACTGAACAAGGGCTCTTGAGATAAAGGTTTAATACCAGGTTATGCCATGGGCTACCTTTATGATTCCAGTCAACTGACAGAAACAGAGAAATTGCCCAACTGGATCAGATCAGTGGTCCGTCTAATCATTTATCACCTCTCTGTATATCCTTGTGTCAGCTTCACAGAAAGATGCAGAAGCCTCTGAAAAATGCAGGTATAACATGCCTACAAGGGAAGTTCCTCCCTGCATTCATGCTCTGCAGTATTCTATGCACTTCTACAACTCTTAGCTGTTTCTAAATCCCAACATTTTGCTTATTTTCTCGACTGCTACTGAGCACTGCGCAAAGATCTTCATTGAGCTGTCAAGTCTTTTTTCAGAGTTGTTACAGCTGTTTTCTCTTGTTCTGCCCCCGTGATCAATGGGGGCTTTCTTGACACTGTCATCTTGTCTGGTCAGTGCCCAGAACTGGATGCCTTATAATTTCCCAGAACTCGGCAACTGCATGACTCAGAGCATGTGGTTATAATTGTGGCACAGTCCTTTTTCTTTCTACGCTAGTTACAGTGCTTGAGCGCGAATGATGTGTTCAAATGTTGCCTGGGATTTGAAAGGAACACTCCAACACCATTCTTTTCTTCAAACAATAGGTACTTCTGTGATCAAGGTATTGTTCCCCGGCCTTTTAGACCATGGCCACTATTATCCAGGTTGTTATAAATGAAAGGTTATTATAGCTCCCTAACTAGTCCTGGAAAAGTGTCCAGCTGCTACAAAACATAGTTGTTAGAGTTCTCATACTCACATGGGCAGAGTTTTCTCCTTGATCTTGTTCCCAAAACCTCTGTTGATAAACAAAGGAAGACCCTGCATGGGGAACAAGGAGCCCATACTTCATTGCTTGTGGGTAAAATATCACACATCATAAAGAGAAACCTCTGCTCGTTTTACAGTGCTCTGAAGAGTTCTGTTCCGCCTCACTTAAGCTTTGCTACCCTGCGACAACCTGATCTGTGTTGGAAGAGCACTGCCCCAAATGTAACTAGAAAGATATAACCCTGTGGTCACTCTCACTACTTTCTACACGGACCACACTTGCTCTGACTACTCGGACCACATTTTGATGTTTTTGCTTATGCTGAACAGCTTCCTGTGCAAACATTATCAGTGAACCAAGGCATCAGGTGCTCTTCCTTGTCTCAAAAAATATCAGATACTATACTTTTGCTTTTATGTCAGGTCCTCTGCCATCATTGGTATTGCCTTGACTCATAAAGGGTGTAGGGATGGAAGAAATGACTCTAGGAACAACTATTCTCCTGTCCAAGTGTAAGGGGTAGGCTTTGTAGGAAACAAGCTTGATGCTAGGAAGAGCTGAGGCAGAGCTACATCAATTATATTGGACTGTTACTGTTGCATACCTGTTATCTTAGGCTGCATTTAAATTGATTTAAACTGCTCAAAGCATGCTCATGTCTAGCTTGTGTGACCAGATTATCTTTCCATAGTGTATAGGGAGGGCTTAAAACCAATATCAAGATGGAATTTGGTTGAGAAGTGCAAACAGGTCTAGAAACTCAGAACTGCTTTCAATCCAGTAACAGAGATGAATCCAAAGAGATCTTACACCAAAATGGAGAAGGCAAAGGGTTATTTTGCCTGCTCTGGGTGCCAGTGGCACAGTATCAGGGAGTCACAACTAGCCTCATCCTGGCCATACATGGCTTGAAGGGAGAACTGAAACCCTGTGTTATGCTCTTCTCTGGGCAGTACCCGCAAGTAGATACTTTCAAGTTTCCCAGAACTCAGCAATTCTATGACTCACAGCATACTGTTATAATTGTGGCTGTCAAGCCTTTCAGTCTTTTTTCTTTCTACACAGTCCTGGAGGCCAGCTGATCTGCCGAAATAGTGTATGAAATCTGAAAGAAACATTGCAATGGGATGTTAAAAAGCAGAGACACTCTTTTTGTCTTAGAAAAGCACATTGGACACAGATAAAATCTAAGCAGAAATGGTTGCCATTAGTAATATTTTGATACCGCAGCTATGTTGTGATTATAAGGAAGCATGAAAATTAACATTGCTGTAGTTGTATTAGTAAAGGTGACCAGTCATGTGCCATTTGGGGCCACGTGCAAGAGCCCCAGCTGCCACAGAACAGGTGATAAGGCTGGTATCCAGCATATACTGAATGACAGAACAGGCACCGGATGGCTTGCAGTGCTGTCAAGGGTTTCTGACAAGACTCCTAGCAAACACTAAAGGTTCAAGGGTCATGAGATCCAAATGAAAAAAAGAGAGAGATGTTCTTTCTTCAGTGTATACAAAAACTAGTCTTGTCACATATTCTACAATTTAGCAACCTGATATTTAACTCATGCTGTACGTGGTCTCTGTCTTCCCCACCTAGCAGGTTTCCTACTCAGTAATTTTTTGTGCTATTTGTCCTGGTTTCGGCAGGGATAGAGTTAATTTCCTTCCTAGTAGCTGGTACAGTGCTGTGTTTTGGATTTAGGGTGAGAATAATTTTGATAACATACCAATGTTTTAGTTGTTGCTAGGTAGTGTTTACACTAGTCAAGGACTTTTCAGCTTCCCATGCTCTACCGACTGAGAAAGCTGGGGGTGCACAAGAAGCTGGGAGGGGACACAGCCAGGACAGCTGACCCCAACTGACCAAAGGGATATTCCATACCATGTGACGTCATGCTCAGCATATAAAGCTGAGGGAAGAAGAACACGTGATGGAGCCCTGTTTTCCTGGCGATGGCTGAACACCTGCCTGTCGATGGGAAGTAGTGAATGAATTCCTTGTTTTGCTTTGCTTGTGTGCGCGCAGCTTTTGCTTTACCTATTGAACTGTCCTTATCTCAACCCACGAGTTTTCTCACTTTTACTCTTCTGATCTCTCCCCCATCCCACCGTGGGGGAGTGAGCGAGCGGCTGCGTGGTGCTTAGTTGCCTGCTAAGGTTAAACCATGACACTATTACAGCTTTACCTCTGTTCTTTTTCAGGTTCCTAAGGATTTTTTTTCCCCATCCATGTCTCTGGAGCTGGTGAGGCATAAAATGCTGCAGGGACTCATTGTCTCTTTCTAGGGACCCTTCATGTGTCTCATCTTTCAGGAAGGAGGGAAGATGATCAGAAGAGCTCTCCTTTCTTGCTCACAGAAGGAAATAGAGAAGGGTATCCTGAGATGCTACATTCATTTCATTCTCTTCCTGGCCTTCCTTGTTCCTTCCTTCTTTTGAAAATAATATCAGTTCCCTAAAGGAAAGAGGGATGGGGGGAACCCTTCCAGTTTCTTTGAGCACCATTACTTTGAATTCTTCGCTGTTGGAGTACTGGGAAGTGCATGAGGGCTGATGGTCAGGCAAGGGCAGAATTTGTGAGGATGTAAGAGCTTTTCAAATCATCAACAGGTTAGCTTTCACCCAGGAAAAAAACAAGTCACTCACAAAAGTATGGCAAGGAGACTGATAACTGGGGAACTTTGGGCAGTTCTAGAGCATAAAGAATGTATAATCTGAGGGCAAAGTCCCATGCACATTCTGTCTATTCCTTTTAAAAACAAAAAATAATCCAGTGTGAAGATAGCTAACTAATCAGTACCACTGCCCATCAAATATCTCCAAAAACAGTAAACACCAGCTGTAGCTCAGTTAAAATCGACAGCTCACAAAGGAGGAACTTTAACTTAGAGCTGTATTTCTAGTCAGAGCCCTTTACATTATTTTAAAGTCCTTTTTTTATTTTAGAAGTCAAAATGATAACTAACACATAGAACAGCGGGACAGAAATGAATATAATACAAGGAATAATCCAGTATTCTTTACTATTGAACTCAATAGTACAAAGATAGGTAATCCTTTCACAGCTCCAAAACCACTCTGTATGCATAAAAGACCTTTAAAAAGGGGTGCAAAGCAACAATTTGGATGCAGTTCAGTTTTCAAAGAAAGAACCCTGAGACTAGGGAAGCCCCCAGGAACCACAAAGACTTTTCTTTTTCTTGTACTGTCATCTTCTCCTATGAATGAATGAAAGAATGAACATTTCTTTTCATTCTTTTCTCTGTCACAGAAGCTTAGGTCTTATACCCTAACCTTTTCAGCTGCCACCTTGTATACCCTACAACTTCTGTCTTCTCTTCTTTTTCCTCTGCCTGCCTGTCTGAAACCATAAAGGGTGAACTTGTTTTCCTTGTGCCTAGGAATATGGCTTATGGTCCCGTTGTGCTCTACCTACTCCTCTCCTTTTTCTCATATGGCTTTTCTGACACTAGAAAACCCTTCCATCAAAAAGTCAACCAGATGGGTAGCTAACTATATGCTGGGGGAGAATGTGAAGGTTCTGAAATTTCACATGTCTGAATGAGTTAAAAGAACTATCAGATCCTTCTGCCTTGCATCAGAATACAGAAGCAGATGCTGGAATGTTAGTAATTGAACAGCTTTTTAAAGACAGGGAAAAAAAATCAGCGGAATGAGTTAATTAGATAATGAAGGGGATAGATTTAGTAATTAATTCAGGTTACATAAAGCTTTTGAGAATACTATGCAGAAAACTCATTGAGAAAGGTCCATCAGGGGCTTGAACATTCTCCCCCTCCTTCTCCTGACATTTCTGCCTCCTTAATGTGAAATCTTTTCTGAAAAATGCTCCCAAAATTTTTGATAGAACTCAGTATGTAGTCATCAGTGAGTACAGAGATTTTTTCCTGCTTCTGAACAAATGTTTAAGCTATTTGCTTTGGCAAGAAGAGTGAAAGATCTTGTATTAGATATCTGCAGAATAAACTTCTTGATAAGAATTCTGCTACGGGAATACACCTGGGGATCAGTGCAGAAAAGAGGACATACTCATGTTGCAGATGAAAGGGATGCACAAACCCTACATGTACACGTGCTAGGGCAGATGGGGTGGTTTTTAATCTCACATAACACAGATGACTTTCAGTTAATCTGCTGTCATATGGTACCCATTTTATCTTCCATAGGATGACCTGGATTGTTTATATTCAGGAGTCACACCTTTCATTGATTAGACTTGGATCTGCACCAAGTCTGAATATTTGTCAACTGCCACCATCATGCAAACAAAATTCCCAGGAGGTGATGACACATGGTCTCTGGAGAAACAGTTCACCTTAGCAGGTCCATAACCGCATATGACAGCTACCACTGCTTCAGAGGGGCAGGGCTGAATAGGCTGGAAGTTCACCCATCCAGAGATTACTAGGAATCACGAAGGGACTCTCTGGGACAAGCCTACCATGTCAGCCTCAAACACTAGAGGTTAAATCCACAAAAGGTTTTAGGCAGGACTTAGATGCTTTAGAGTAACTTTAGGCATTCATACAGGTATATTTCCTTGTTTTTTAAGGTGCCTGAAATCTCCAGGTGACAATGCTTTCACTAGGTCAGTTCTGGAGCACGCTAAAGACTGAATTGCATCTGCCTTAACAGCACTGGAGACCCAGGCAGATACCTCATTCTAGGCTTTGATTAGGCTTGAGGTGTTTACGCCTGCCTCAAATGTGATGCTTAGTCTTGTCAAAACAGGCGTGTTGGAATAGAGCCTACACAGAACCAGCTACAGAAATCAGAAGAGCTAGCTGTCTCTGCAGATCAGGGGCAAGGTCGCTCAGTCAGAGCGCTAGACTCTTGTTCAGTTCTTCCTCATGTGTTCAGTTCTTCTGACCTTGTGCCTCTCAGGGGTGTCCCCTCATTAGGAAGTTATGAAATGTTCTGCAGTAGATAATATTGTCTCAGTCTCTTCTGACACAGCTCTTTTAAGGCTATTTAAGCATTCCCTGGACCAAATGGAATGAGAGTGATGCTATAGCACAATAGCTGGAGCATTCAGGTTGGTAGGGACTAAACATGTCTCTTCCCCTCATGTGAGTGACTTAATCAGCAGACGAGAGAGTTTGAATTCTTCTTTTTTTAGAATTCAGTTATTCCATGAAAACTGGAACCACTCCAGTAAGAGAGATTGGGAGAGCAAATCCATGAGCACTGATCTGACATGCTCAGACTCCCGAGTGGGAGCTTAAACCACTACCCTGAGCAAAAAGGAGCAGAGGCGGCACCATCATCAAATCATTTGGTGAAAAAACTTTAGCTGCAGACAGGGTTCCAGATTATGCTGCTTTACTAGCAGTGTGCATAGCCCTGTAATGGAGGCATTGATCTTATATTCCCCAAAACAGCATAAGTGGATTTTTTAAATGCATACCTCTTCTACTGACCAGCATAGGCAACTCCCTGATCAGCATGCTTACTTTGTAGATCCCATATGTAGACACCTACTTCCTCCTACAAAAGTTGTACGACACCTTTACCGTTACTTTGGGAGCATATTAAATTAAGGTAGAAAATATACTCCAAAAATGAGAGTGAAATATATGAAAACAGCCGATTATAAAGCACATTTCATTACACAGGTCCTTGCACACTAGTATGTATTAAAAAGGTGAGCACTGACTATGGAGTCAAATGTAGAAGTGCATTTGACGCATATACATGAAATCCTCTAAAACCGGGGATATACCTGCTCAAGCCATTGAAACAAGAATCAACATTATATTAAATAAAATGTGACTGCCAGGACCTTTGAACTAATTTTGTACCTTTGTACAAGTAGGAGTCATTTGCAGCTGTCAGCCACCACAAAGTACTGGTGAAGGTTACCTCCACTTAAAGTATGTACTATAAAGTCAAATATTCTATTTGTGTGAAAACAACTGGTTAAGAAACAAATTATATCTTGTGTGATAAATCAGTTCTTCAAAATCACATTCTTTTGTATGAATCTCAAAGCAGGAGCTTTAAAATTCAGATCCCACACAGATGCCAAGAAACCAAAGAAAACCATTCTTCATAGGATTTCACTGTGATAATGACCACAGCAGTGACAGCAAAACTATTACAGATGAGCTGCACTGAATGTGATATGAGTTAAATATCTAAAGTACAATTCATCAGCAGTGCATAAATAAGTAGGAATAGACAAAGAGAGGAGTAAAAAATATATACTTCATTCTAGCAATACATTTAGTAACTTTCCATAACCCATTTCATTTTTCCACTGTTTTTTGAGCCAAACATTCAAGACTTAGTTGAAACTGAAGATAATGTTAACACTTTGTCAAGCATTTGAATCGCTTCCAGCATATTGTAGTATAATCCGCTGTCCACAAACATCCCCTTCATTATTGCCTAATTACATGCAAATTTCATAAAATGAATGAGTTTTAAGTACTTGTCAATCTGTCATCCTAGGAACCACTGAAACATTTTGACTGCTAGATAAATAATCAGCAATAATCACACTATGCAAATTTGATATTTTCTGTACAATTATCTGAAACCATAAATAACTGGACACAAAGACATTTGGCATTCTCTCAGAAAGACTTGACCTACAGGCTTTTTTATTCCCAACAAACATGCCAGCAGAATTTTTAAATTTCTGCCTAGCTAAATGTGACCAGTAGAAAAAAACTATAAGCATTTAGTGTATTAATATTTTATTTCAACCTGGGCAAGGTTTAAATAACTGGACACAAAGACATTTGGCATTCTCTCAGAAAGACTTGACCTACAGGCTTTTTTATTCCCAACAAACATGCCAGCAGAATTTTTAAATTTCTGCCTAGCTAAATGTGACCAGTAGAAAAAAACTATAAGCATTTAGTGTATTAATATTTTATTTCAACCTGGGCAAGGTTTCTTTCTTCTGCTTTATTAAAAAAAAAAAAGAAAAGATTAACAGCATTTGTTTTTCTCAATTACACTTCCTACCACAATTTTATTTCTTTTGTTCTTTGCTTTTCATCTGTAATTATCAAGTTGTATTTTGGTTTTTGCTTAATTTTTTTCAAGTAATCAGGGAATGAGGTGGGAGATGTTGTTGCTTTTTAAGATTCCTCCCCTCCCGTACCTGTTGTAGATCTTCTATAGTGTTTCCTACCATGATTCATTTTGACATTTCTAATGCACTGCAGGCACTTCAGCAGAACCAATACCAGGAGGCTAATTATCAGGATTATAGACAAGCTCAGAAATACATAAACAGTGAATGCAGGTGAACTTGCAGACTTCACAACTACCTTTATTTCCTGTTTACTCTGTAGGGTTGCATATGTGTGTCTGTGTGCATATATGTGCATATGCATCTTTCTGTGTGTATTTTTTGAGTGTGTTTTGAATCCTTAAATGTTGGCTCAGAATCTGATGTGTTTCTGTAAACAGTAATAAAGCTCTTGAAAACATAAACAAGTAAGAAAATATTTTTTCTTTTTTCCACTTTCAAGTTTACTGTGAGATAGATATTTCCATCAATGCTAATCACTGAAACAGCACAAAGGTTAGATAGTAGGCAAATAGCACACAATCTATTTTTAAGACTATTTATCTCTTGATAGTTTATAAATGAATGCATATTAACTATAGTTGCACTGTTTTGTGTAAGAATTTTTGGCCCTGATCCAGCTGCCACTGAAGTGTCAGGAATCTGCATGTTGATATTAACAGGGTTATTATATAGGGCTTAATGTCATCTTTTTGTTCTTCAGACTTTCCACAGCTAAGACAATTGTTTATACAGAATCATTTATTTGATGAATTTCACCAATTTTGAGATCTCGAACTGTCCTTGGATAGGGGTTAGTTTCACTGACACACAAAGAGAAAAAAAAATCAAGTTATAAACATAGTGACAGGTATTTGTCCAAACTGATCTTGAAATTACACAATTCAAAAACCTGGTAACAAGGATTTTGGATTTTGGGATTTTTTTTTATTGGCATGTGCAGCACGGAACACTGCTTCTGATCATTGAATGTCCATACTACACTACTTACCAGCAGACCCATTGCTGCAGAACAAAAACTGTGGAAAGTTATCAGCTTATTCAATAAATCATGCTTTACCACAGAAATATGAGAATGATTGTAAATAATGAATAAATGTGGGGATTTCACAATTTGTTCATGAACCATTTGTGATCTGCAAAAAGCGTAATGAAATTAATCACATAAATGATGCTTTTTGAACTATTAACTTAGCTACAGAGAAGCCTGCCAAAGTGTTAACAGGTCAATGGATTATTTTCCAATATCTGTATTTAAAGAGCGTCCTTTTGTGTATTTATTCATCACAGGTAAGAAATTAACAGGAAAAGTATCTGAATACAATACCAGAATCAGCCTCCAACTTTTTCCTGGCAGATCAGCTGTTAAGAGGTGACTAGGTAATGACAATATTTATACGCCACACCAAGCTCTGGCAAATATGTGATGGCTACATAACGTAAAACCTGATGCACTTTCAGTATACTTACAGGTTCAAAATAATCTCTCTGAAACCCTTTTTCTTATCATGGATCTTAATGGAATTACTTTCTATCATCTTAGCTATTCAGTATTCAAATATTTGAATTCAACAGAGGCATGTTGAAATGTGCATTTGCAAATTGTTTCAAGACTTGCAGAAGCAGCAACAAACCCAGCCAGTAAATATGTACCTGCTGGATAAGAAAAAATGAAATGTGTGTCAGGCTGTCCTTTCCCCAAACCTGACAACATAGGTAGGAACCACAATATCTGCATGGTGATTATTTAAAGACTGTACAAGCCATAGTGTTCCACGCAGCATCATTTAAATTGTGATTGCTCTGGAATCTCCAATGGCAAAATATATTAGGATTCCGGATCCAAAATATTTTTGTAAATAAATTCTCTTGTGCCTTTTACGCATTCCTTTTCTTCATTTCTGTGTATCTACTTTACATACTCTGTATGTATAAAATAAAGATGATTATTTCAAAAGTAGGTTATAGAGTGCTGAAACTATTGTCATTAGCTGAGCAGAAGGATGGCATCCTGTGAAGAGAGGGGAAAATGCACACAGGTAAAGACAAGTGAGCCACAAAAGACAGATGAATTGTTTTCCATAGTACAAAAATACCAGGAAAGGACTTTCTCCTTTAAACATTCTTTCACTGAGAATGACGTTATTTTTGATGAGGACAGAGGCTTGTTTTGGGATGAGAGAAGCATTAACAATGGCTATTTATTGCCAAGTAAGTGTCAAGCCTTATCTGGAGCAATGACTCTCATTGATGACATAACAAAACTTACCAATTAAAAATATGTCTGCTTTCATTTGCTGTCACATAATCAAAAATTAAGTGCAAAACTGATGGAGAGTTAATTATATACGAATATAGAACTTATGCTGTATCCAAGTTACACACCCAAGTGCATTTTCCAATATTTATTCATTTTCACTGGTATTAATTCCAACATTCATTCTTCCTTTCTCCATCCATCCATCTGTCCGTCCATCCATCTCACTACTGTTGCTGCTTAGCACCGCTTACACCCCCGATGATGGGGTAAGAAAAAGTAGTTAAAGAGTAAAGCAGTTAAAGAGTGACACTATTAATACCAATTTGACTTTTCTGACCAGCAGAGCACTAAGCTAATACAGCTCACAGGGCTGAACTTGATTCCCTTTTTTGAAAGTATGTAAAGGATTTAGGAATTCAATTTTCCAAACTTAGTGACTGGAGAGAAAAAAAAAAACAAACCAACAATGCTAAAAAAGGTTCCTGAAATTTCATTTTTGAAAATTCATTTTTCAGATTGAGCAGATACAGTGGCCTCTTTTGCCAGACAAAATCTTGACACCCCTTGCACTATAATCTGAATATACTTGTCAGCTAATAGTAAAAATGCCTTCTACCTTTATGACTGCTTTATCAGGCCAGTTCTGGTTGATGCCACTGAGTGGAGATACGTTGGTCTTGCCTTGGACCCCAAACAGAAGATATTATTGACTCCTGTATTGATAGCTGCGCTGATCCTCTCCAGACTGTGGACAGGATCTGATTCTAAAAGATAACAAGAGATGTTAGAGATTGAATTTTAAGGTGGTTCCCATGCAATCACTGCAAAAATTCCAGGAATCAGTGCATCTCTCCAGACTTTTTTTTTTTTTTTTAAATATTGTCCCTACTGCAACAATTAACCTTAGCACACATCTCCTGTCTAGTGTATGAATTCGCCCCTTGCTTTTGGGGGAAATGCTTGCACGCAGGTAAGTAGATATTTAAGCAACTCTTCTGAATCACACTCTACTGGTAAGATTCTTCAAGGAAAACTTTGTATTGGAAAAGAATCACATACAATTATAAGAAATGCAGCATATACATAGAACAAGTACAAAAAAAGGAAATATAAGTCAGTTCCCAGCAGAATTAACAGAGGCTTATGCTCAAGCCAGAGTATTATGATTTCTTCTCTTTTTCCTTAAATATGCCCTGTTTTCTCCAGCCAGATGAAAAGACTGAACAGAAATATAGCTGAGAAAACATCTAAAAATGACACCCATTGAGCTATGATAGATTTGGCAAATAAGGGATGGAGAAGAAATCTCATGTGATCTACCTGATCCAAGCATATAAGGTCAGGTTCACCTCCAGTTTGAAACAGATAGCAAAAGCACAAAAAGCCTTATAAATGAGAAATCAAATAAAAAGGAACCTTCAATGAAACGTCCACAATCAGAAACAAAAAATCAAGTCAGTTTCTTATGATTCATGAGTGAGGTAAGGGCTAATTTCCAAGTACTTTTTATGATCTTGCTCCGGTGTTAGCAATATATCTAAACTGTAGTTTTAACTTTGCTAAAGCTAACATTTTGGGTATTGAAAATTATAACAGTAAACAAAAAATATTATTACTGAAGTGTTGCTTGATGCTGTACATGAGAAAGGAAAACCAAGACTGTTATAGACTGTAAACATTGCACAGTGCATATCCCCAGTGAAGGCTCTACCTGGATACTTGTGCCCAACTTCAGGACCATAAAATGAGATAATAAGGTAACCTGGAAGGCACAGAAACAAGAATAACTTGGAATGATATATTCACTTTCTTTTGAGAGGTCACAGGTTCATTGCTTAAGCTCACTGGAGAAGTGAGGTTACAGAAGGCTGAAGAATTGTGATGTACAGTAAATGGGCATGTTGCCTTCATGAAGAAAGCCAAGGAGGGTATCCATTGCTGTTTTGAACTCATGGTGTTAATGAAACAAATGTACAGTTAGTTTTATTGCAGCAATTATCATGTATCTTTTGGTGCAAATACTGAAATTTTACAGACTTTTTTTTATACCAGATTTAATTTCTTCTCCTAAGGTCCTTCAGGCCTTTTTGGTCACTCTTTTTCTGTGGCCATTAGATGTTGTCTCTACACTAAACAACAAAGAATCTAATTACTGAGCAGAATCAGTACTGTTTGTTTTTTTTTTAAATGAATTTAAAATGAGAAATAAATACATACATTCTTTTACAGAGCTTGAAATATGCAGATACTTAGTATCAAAACAAAAAATCCTAGGTGAATTTAACATATTCAGAAATAAATAGCTCAGGCAATAACTTAGTGGGGCTGTATAATAATTATTATTCCTGCTTCAACTCTCTAGTGGTTTTAAACTGAGTACCCGAAGTATTTTCTGTACTGGTGGTAGTTTATGTGTGAGATTTCCACTAGATGACAATGGGAAGATGGTTGGCAAAATGGAAGTGCCAGCAGAACCACAGTCTGGAGGAGAACAAGAGGGGAGGTGTGTCATTCCACATCCACCAGAACCTCATTTTGATGAGTTATATCTTGAAATAAATTTGAAATAATATGGCAAAAATCCTTCCTTCACAGCTAACCAAAAATTTCAACAAAATCTATGCTTTCTTTGAAAATGTTGATTTTGATGAAGTTTCATGTTCTGTTAAGGAAATGTTTTGCCAGAAATCTTTCAAACACCTGTGATATTATGTATAAAATGAACCACGCCTTCAAAAAAACTATACTTGCTTAAAGTCAAGCATTTAAACTTTCAATATTTCCAGAACTAAGCTAGTCATTTCAGTAAGATAACCTTAACCTTATCTACTGGCCACACTTATTTTGGCCAGTTAGACTCTTGCAGTATGGTGCAGTCAACACCTGCTGCAGTTCACTCACTGCTTCTGCACTGACCCATTTCTTGTTCATCCTTCGATATTGCAAGCAAATACAGCTGCTAACAATGAAAGTAAAGTCCTGCTATCCACTCTGGTGCTCGCTGCTGCAGCAAATACTATTTTGCTTGGAAAGAAATTTGATGGGGAAATCTCACCCTAAGCTGAGGCTTATATTGAGGCATTCATACATACTTGTGTGGAAGGTGCAAGCACAGTCCCTCAGCAGTTAAGAGCTGTGAGGAAATAAAGGCTGCTCAGTACGAACAGAGTCTTCAGAAAACTACGTCATAAACTAACAAGCAGGCACAAATCTGACCCTTTCCTCTCCCTTCATCCCTTTTCCTCTGAGCCGAATTTCAAGCACCTCTCTGAAATCTTGGAAGTACTAGACTTTCTTAGCAAAAGTATTGTAAATAATCTGGTCACTGAATCATTATAGCTGAAATTTGAAAAATATTGCAGGGTGAAGTAAGACATCTGCCTTTGAAGAGTTTTTTCAGCCCAAGTGGTTTATGCTAAAACAAGTCAATGGCATAGTCATACCAGGTTAAAATAAAGTTCTCTGGGAAATTTGGGACAATTTTAATTATAGACTTTCCTATCTGCTTTACCAATAAGAGCAGTATAAACTATGTGTTTGGGCTCCTTGTAATAGTTATGAGTGTTACCAGATATGTATACAGTCTCTGTGGCCTCAACACATCATATTTTACAGACTTACTGTTTTATAAAAGGAAAATTAATACATTTTACTACATTCAGCAATCCACTGAAGTACATACAATAATGATCAAAAAATATTTTCCTCTGTTGTTTTGGTATTACATGCATTTTTTATGATGCTGTCATTGTTACTCAATTTCTTAGGCCAGTCCTTTTTGCCAGTAGTTAGCCTGCGGAGGTAAGTGATATTTGAAGTATAATTCCATCCATCAGCTTTTCTGAGTGCCAGTGTCTTGACAGGAATTGCTGCGCATTTATCAGCTGGGATATGGATAGTCCCATTAAGTTATCACAGCGTTAGACTATTCAGGAAGCTTTTCCCTATGACTTAAAATTCTTGAATGCATTTATTTATTAAAAGTGTTACACGCGATGATAAGATACTTCTTAGCTAAGTTACATGTATATCATGTGAAGTAAACCATATCTCAGCTTTTGTTGCCTTTACTAGTCATTATGCATCTATACCTGTTTCTCCTACCCCTTTACTGCCTGTGCAATGTATCAGGGAGCAAGATGTCAGATACTGTGTGCTGCTGCCAACTGCTCAAGTGACAGAGATTTACCAAGAGAAACTCTGGCCTAGTGACCTCCTACATCGAACTATTGATTTCAGAGCAAATAATTGGGTTTCAAGAACTTTTCAATTGGTTCTGCACAATTTTTTAGAGGGCAGAGGCAGTGGCAGAGAAATGACATCTGGGGACAGTGTAACTGTGGCTCCTTTCCTCTGACATATTTTCACCACTGCAGCTGGCGAGTGGTTAATGTCACTGGGGCAATTCATAGTGATTCAGCACTGTATTTAATGCATTAGGTGACTGCTACAGTTGAAGATTTGTGATCTTGATGGGTAGCCCTTTTTGTTCACATTCAAGTTTTGATTATATTTTTCATCAAAGATTCAATTTTTGGTTAACCAGTTCACCTTTTGATTTCCCCTGGCTAGCTCTACTCTTAACAGATCGGATAGACTTGTTTTGTTGCAACTGTTGAGGAATATGTTAGGATCTATGGTGGAGGTCTTTGCTAAATCGGTGCTGCAGTAACTGGGTGGTGATGAGTTGCAGTCTGGTGCTCCCCCAGACTGTGGTAAGATACTGGGATGATGTGTTAGATCTTACCCAACTCTAAACATTGAACATCTTTTCACTGAGATTATAACATCAATAACACAAAATAATAGTGAAAGTATGTATAGATTTATGAAAACATTGTCGCTGTCCCATGACATATTCAGCTAAGTATTTATACATTGTTTTTCAGTCAATCATTGAGAGTTTTCAGTAGGATAAAAAAATGCTGTGTTACTAGAAATGTATATGTAGCATATTATCCACTAAAGAACAGGACAGATTGTTAACTTATTGCAGTGGTTTACATAATTTATAGTTTATAAAGAAATAAAGGGAGGATTGATGGCACAACCCCCCCCCCCAGAATTGTACCATTATACAACTCTAAATCAAGTAAAAAACCTGTTTCTTAAAATGTAAAAAAACCTGGTGTCCCCAAAGCATGAAATAGATTTGTAATCAATACTTTGCATTAATGACCAAGCTGCCTTTTCAATTCAACAGTCACACATATGGTCCCTACAAGGCTTGTGACTTCGTGTCCTTAAGCAAAATTTTCATTTCTGATTCATAACATAACTAGTCAGTGTGATTCTGAAAGTCATATTGGCCAAAACATTTAAACACTTTTTCAGAATAGGGTAGAAAAATGGGTGCAGTCTACCAATCAGTGAAAAATAAACTGATTCCTAGTTAAAGTGTATGGTATTTACAGAATGCTTAGCTTCCTTTCAGTCCTTAAGTCATTGTTTAACTCCCCTCGCTGTCAGTGATCCACCCCCTTTCTTTCCCTCACATAAACTGTTTTTCCACTTCAAAAATCACTGTAGAAAGGCTGTCGTTCTCATCACTCTTGCCCTTCAGCATCCACAAAGAACGTCCTGTTACTAAAGAGATACACTAAACTCACCTCACACAGTTTATAATTAAACAATAAATTTTTACTTTTTGGTAGTGATAGTAGTAGGATTTCAGAAGATAATTAAAGCCCATAAGTACATCTTTCAAACAGCTTCCTTTCAAAAGTGATCTAAACGTTGTTCCTTGCTGCTAAACCTGTGGGATTTTTGTACTGGAATGGCAGATGAAGTATGTTATCAATCACACAAGGCTCTATTAATTTTATCACAACTCCGATGGTCGTTGACATTAAATGGCACAAATTTGGCCATTGTGGTCCCTGAGGTAGTGCATCTTCACATCCTTTCAAATGCTAATCATATTTTTGACCTTAAAAAAAAAAAAGACTGTTTTTATCCCCACCAAGCCCCCTTTCCCTCCCTCCAGATAGCAGAAACATTTTCACAGGGCCATTTCTCCGCCCACACTGCTTTGCTGGTGGGATTTTTATCTTTTTATTTTTTTCTTTTTTTTTTTTTTTAATAAAAAAAAAAGCATCCTTGTAAGATTTCAATAGCTATTTACGGGAAGGGTTGCTACACAGTAGCGCTGACATTAGCTTTCACTGAGATGAAGAGAAGAGACCGCTTGATGATGAAGACATTTCAAGGACACCACCGGTATGGAATAGCTTTCTCTCTGGGTCAGTCAGTGTTTCAGATTGCTTAATTACTGCAAATTCAGGCAGGTAGCTGTGATGAACACATGGAAAGCCATTAGGAGGTCTCATCTATTGTTTAACTTCTGAGAGAAAAAAGATAATTGTTGAAATGGCGAAAGAGTTCTGCTCAAGATTTTCATGGGATATCACTACCTGTCAGTCATTGGGAACTGTCTAAAATAGTTTTTGTCATCTCCATATTAATATTAGGCATATCATTATTAAACAAAATGGCTGTGTCATATTTGTTTCAAGGTCATCTGAATTACAGTGGCAGTATTGTGTCTTTTTGCATAAAATAGGATATTTTGTACTTTATTTATTTGGATTTACTTGCAGTCCCCCTTACAATATCTTTTCTGAAATGTTAGTTCCTTCACTGTGGCTTTGCATTTAACTAGAAATTAAAGCACTTTTATCTTAAAAAACAACAACAACAAAAACAACAAACCACACAAGCAGAATGCAGTACATTCTTTACTATTTAAGATGACAGGTGTTTATTGCACCCAAACATAGCTTCATGTTCATAAAAAGAAAGTGTGAATATATGGGATCTTTTGTGCCAAATTTTCCCTCAGCCTTTTAAACTGAAATTCAGCTGAAGTCAGGGTTCTAAGGGCAGAATTCAGCCCTTTCATATAAGGGCAGTGGGTGATCAGTTTAAGAGAGAGGAAGAAAAGAAACCTAATACGTATATATATATATATATGAGCATGCTGAAGATCAGAAGGTCTTGATTCACAGGCTGGCTTTATTATAAAATTAGTAGCAGGATCCAGATTGGTAATTCCTACTCAGTTTCCCTGACAGAGGCACCTCTAGTTAGACGAAGGGATCTTAGTTACACTGACTCTGGGATCATCAGGGCTTATGAGGTGTAATGTGACAGGGACAATTTCACACTCTCTCCTGAAAAGTCATGAAGTAACACAGAGAAAATGGTGGCTTGTGTTAGGATGTTTCTAAAAGATGCTCTGTTTCTAAAGACAAGGAATCATGTTTGGGATATTTTCTAGCCTATGCTATGCAGGTGATTCGTTAGATAACCATGATCCTGCCTTTGGGCATATGTACTTGGATTCACGATTGCAGGTCCAGGAACTGGCCGAGTAGCAGGAAAGTACTAATGTGTTCCCACAGAAATGGCAACTGTAGTAATCATCACAAAAGTTAAACCCTGGTCTTACAGTTAAGAAGGACATAGTTCAAAATGGATGCACTTTCTAATCTTAAAAAGTCATCTCTCATCAAAAGCTGCTACAGCAAGTATTTGTGACTATGGTGTTACTTCTTCCACAGTGCTGATGCACTGTGGGTTTGAAACTATGATCTTTGAGGAGTAAGGAACACACCATATATATAAATATATGGATGAAACAAGGGGTTCCACCATTAAAAAAAAAAAAAAAAAGACATATTTTTATCCAGGTTGTATTTTAGGGATTTGATAGAAATCTTTAAAATATTTGCAAAACTTAAAGGGTTTCATTTTGGAGTATATACCAACTCTTGAGATAGAGTTTGGGTCAGTATTTTCCAAGACTTCAACAGGTAGCAGAGGCATACTCATCCAGTGAGTAAAGCCCTA
Organism: Pygoscelis adeliae; assembly: GCF_000699105.1. Lineage (NCBI taxonomy): Eukaryota > Metazoa > Chordata > Aves > Sphenisciformes > Spheniscidae > Pygoscelis > Pygoscelis adeliae. The sequence continues at coordinate 1,651,352 of NW_008825016.1, read as the reverse complement.
GGATGGTGTTCAAGAGACTGGACTTCCAGTCCCTTGCTAGCATTGCTCTGCTGAGAGGCATTTGAGCCAACTGTTTACTTGCCTTCAGTTCCCTCATCTGTATAATAAGGTAATGATACTTGACTTCTCTCCTAAAGCAATCAGAGATCTTGGAAGGTGAAAAAACTTGTATGAACAGTAAGTACTATTCTAGACATGCACTCATGTGACCCATGGCACATTTGGCCTTTAAACGTCCATTTAAAAGGATCCCTTTCACAAACATGCAACCATTATTTCACTACTCTGATCATTGTAGCATGATGAGGAAAAGAAGTGTTTCTTACAGTAAAGAGAGTCCAATATGGAATTATAGTAAAACAATATTCAGCTATGATTGCATGGTAAGAGTCAAAAGGCACTTTTTTTTTTTTTTTTTTTTTTTTTTTTAGGAAATTACTTTGTGCCTCTCTTAAGCGTGTAGGAGCCTGAGGATAGCAATAGCCCAGGAAGGTTCCTCCTATCTTCTATTTATGGAGAATTATGGAGACGAGATATGACAACATCATTACCAGCCAGTCGGCAAGCCTGATAGTGCACAGTAAACTTACAACATCTTTATAACTGACCACACTTGTTTTTATTTTGCCACTTCTTAAAGCTTGTTTTTCAGGTAATGTACAGTAACACTTTCCTTGGAATTAAAATATTCATTCAACATATTCCACAGATGCATTGAATTCTTTATGAGTCCCTTTGAAAGGTATAATTTTGCCTGTGAAACACTAAATAATCTTGTTTTATCTATTTTTTCCCCCAAGAACTCCAACACTGATTAGTCCATACTAAGAACTAATTGCTTGCCAAATTTCATTAATTTGATTTTAAACCAGCAGCTGAATTATACAAAGGAAAACAACCATTCAAAACAGATAAATTTCTATTATTCATATACTCATATAATTTAAAAAAACCCACAAACCAACAAAAACAATTTATTTTTCTTTAAATTGACAACTTCTAGCCCCAAGCACATTCTTTATTACTAGTGCACAATCCTATAAAAATAGAGCTTTATAAATGAAAACATTGACAGACCCTTAGCGATAGTGGCACTACAGGGAATAGCTATAAACAACATTTTTATTCCTCAAGCATACCTTACCCTTGAAAGTTTACACTAATTACCTGTAGTTTTGTTAATGTTTTAAGCTGCCCTTCATCTCTCCCATCCAGACATACCACTCAGCTTCCTCAACAGATATATTCAACAGCTTCTGTTCACACCTGACATCAATTTCCTTTGATGTTCACAGTCTAAATGAGAATGCTACAGCAAGCTGTATTTGTGAAGTATACAGGATGCCTTTAAAATGATGGCAGGTATTTTCCTCATTAAAGCAGCCATAACAGATACTTAGATATGATGCTGTCCCTCACCTTCCTGCTAATTAATGACTATGATTGCAACCCAAATAAGATCAGGCAATTAAATGTGATAACATTTCAGAAGCGAAGAAAATGTACAACAATCTTGGAATAGCTTCCTGTAGATAAATAAAGTTGATCTTAACAAAATTAACATATAAATGTACTATTCTATCAAAAAAATGTGCAAACTAAAGAATGTAATAATTTTACTTTTAATTGAAACATGCGTTACTGTGGAGATTGAAAGTATAAGCAAGTCCCATATCTGTTTTGTCATTTATATCAGCAATACAATGGTTTGAATTCTTCAAAGGAAGATTTGTGAAAGGGCATCTTTACTACTAAAATATAGCCTAGGAGGATTTCTTCATCAAGACAGAGAACCTCTCTCAGTTCTGTGTTCTGCACCTGGGTACCCTCTAGCAGTGCTAAACACCCAAGTGCTTCCTGTTGCAGTGCCTGCAATGGCCGTGACCAGACACTCAGACTTTATGAGTGCACCGAAAGGTTTAGCAGAGACATAGTTAATGTTTAAATTTGCCATCATGAAGTTTCAGAAATAACGCCTGTGATAGCGAAGGGGAAAGTTGTGATTCTTGGAACTACCGATTCCTGACAGACTGAAGCAGGCAACGCAGCATCAATCCATATTTCCTCCCACTCCAGAAGATTTCTGTACCCACCCCGGGGCTAGTGATTGATTGATTTATTTTGAAAGCTCAGGTGTTTAAGCCCTTTTAGTGGTAGATTTACAATACAGTTATCAATTCTGTATCTATGTGCCAGTTTTAGTACAAAAGGGGGTCCTAACAACAATAGGCATATGGAAAAGACAAATGGTTTGATCAATTTTTCCTGTACTGGGGACAGTATCTTTACGAATGCCAAGTGCTGCGCAAAATGTGGGAGTTACCGTGCCTTCTTCTTTTTACCTTATCTGGACAACCAGGGATCAGGTAACATATAAAATACTACGTAGAAGAGTCCCATTGGAACAGGAAAAGTTTTTGAGGAGTACTGTGGTAAATACATTCTTCAAGGAACCCTGGGCAAGCTCTGAATCTGCAACACACTGGTTTTGTCCTTCTCTGGCCTTTAGGTTTATTTTGAGAAATGGGAATAAACAACATCCATCATCTCCTCTTTAAAAGGCTCTTCCTACTGCTAAGCTTGATCTCCAGCAATGAGCACCCTTCTTAAGGTGCAGTGTCTCTACCTGCATCATCTGACTGGCCCACACCGTATCTACAGCTCCTGCGCACTCACAGGGTTGTCCTAAATCACAACCATGACACTCAGCCAGTGGACAGGCATGTGCCCTGTCACTGAAGTATGCCTCTGAGAGCAGCAAACTCTGATGGATGACTCTAGGCAAGAGATTAGTATATTCAGCAAAATCACTTGGTAGACATAGGGAATACCGATGAGCAGTGCTTGATATCGTAGTGTCACAGGGAAAGATGATGCCCCAGGACACCCAGGCCAAGACCAACAAAGACATGAGTCCATATCTTCAGACACACAAATATGTACAACTGCTGGCCAAAGCCTGGCAGAGAGATATGCAAGCCAGGAGATAATTTTGTCCTTTCTGAAATCTATACTTCTTTAAGATACAAGGTAAATAAGTAAAGGAAATGGGTAAATGAAAGCCGTTTTCCTCTCCCGAGTGGATTTGTGTGGGGACAGTCAGAATTTTGGAGCCAAGAAGAAATATCTAGAGCTGTCTCAAAACTTCATGGATATTTTGAACAGAGAGGAAAGGGATGAGCTCCAGAAGTAACGTTCTTTGTTGTTATTGCAGCACTGAAGCCTTTGGTCTACATCTTTGTTCCAGTTCCCCATTAAACCTGAAGGTCAGGATCAAGGAGTTAATGCAGGATTTTCATGAAATATTAATTTGCTGCTAACTTCACATGCAGTAGTTTAACATTCTGTGTACGATTTGGCTTAAGCAGTGGCTGGGGACATGTTTATATGCAATTAAATGAAAAAGCAGTTTTCCTACCCTCTCTGACCTCTAAAGTGAAGAAAAGTGTAACTGTGCAGCACGTTTTTTTCACTTACACATTGATGATCAAAGGTAAGAATGTTTTTGTGAACTAAATATATATTACTTTGTCAGATTCTTCAAGTTTGTTTTTTTTTTTTTTTTTCCAAAAACAAAACTTATTAAAAAATACGTTAACATGCAGTCTAGTTTTAGTTAACTACTCTCTCCCTCTCCCCTTGGTCTGACAATGATGAAAAAGTAAGCATTCAAAAGATTAGATCAAATTACAAGAGCATGGACCTTCTGTGAGCGCTTTTAGGATGTAAAGCATAAGTGACATCATAAGTCAAAGCTGTGTTGCCATAGGCCATGAAGATATGACCCAGTGATGAAATAATTTGCAAAGTAATACAGAGTTGTCCAGAGAAAGTCTGTGGGAACTTTTCAAATCCTTGAAATCAAAAGGTCATCCTAAATCTAAAAAGCTAAGCTCAAAAATAATTTTGTCAAAATAAGAGATGGATGATCCTTAAGATGGCTCACAGGGGCTGTAATAAAGTTAACAATTTTACTCTGAAACCAGTGTCATTCTAAATACACATTCAAGAGTGAAAACTAGCAGATTTTTATTTTTCTTTCTCCTTCCTGGGAAATACAGACCTATGCCTTTCCATTTGTTTATGCAGCTAAAGTTGTCATCTAGTCCCCCTCCTTACATAATGTTATGTTGAAAACATTGCGAACTTTTTTCTAATCTGGCTATCTGCTGTCTCTGTTTCACACGTAGAAGATCAGAGTCTTGGACGTCTGGTTTGAGCCTTTTATCACCCCTTCTGGGGTTCTGCACTGGTAATGAAGATTTTCCCATGTCATCACTCACTAACTGTCTTCAACTTAAAGGCCTTCCAGGCTTATCTCCCTCACCTTACCTCTATCTTTTTTATCTCAGGACTTTCTGTGGAGAGTGTCAGACCTCTCCATGCTTTCCAAAAGACATCAGCCATTACTACCTTTCAATATAGTTTTCATTCAAAAACTTTTATACTTTCCCCCATTACATCCCTAAGCCACAGGGAAAACATGTCTTAACAATATATATCCCCACAAAATTAACCTGCTTTCCACCTGAGATTTCCAAAACAAAGAGAAATGGTCAGTATACCGCTAAATTGTGCATACTTGTTATGCTAATCAAAATACTTTCATTGTTACCCTGCATTCATTTTGTTCATTAGTCATATTCACTACTTGTCTCCAACAGTGTGTAAACTTTTAGGGAAAATTCAGGGGTCTGTAGCAAGAAGTAGAACTGACCAAGCCTTCAGGTGCTATTGGTTATCATTTTTTAATCCTCCAAAGTGACAATAGTGTTGGATTTACTGTAGATATTATTACAGAACTTTTAAAAAAAAGTTGTGATCATCTGAGGTAAAACATCATTTATAAAGCTTAGAAGAAAAACAGCACTGTGAAGACAGACTTCTGGATATAACAGTTATGGTTGGACAGCGAGAAAGGAAGAAAACCATATTCACTAAGTACAACAGTACCGGCTCCAGTATGTACTTGAAATACAAACTGAAGCATTTGAAGATTTAACACAGCAATAGAAACTTTTTTGTTCCTGACATAAACATGGTGATAGCATCAGAAAAATGAAAAAATCTCTTATACCCTTGGAAAAAAAAATTCTACAGCAATGGTCATAAATTGGTATACATCATTATGTTTGGGATGTTTTAGTATTTATTTATGAGTAGCACAGGTGTACAGTACTGATGGAACTTTGAATATCATTTAATTCTGATCTTACTCATTTCAAAGAGAAACTTGGAGCAACAATGAAGTCAGTGAAAATGCACTTCTATAAAATTTGTGTTAGGTGACAGTCAAACCCAAGAAGAGTAGTGCCTGACCACTGGAATTTAAACAAAGGGGCACATCAACTTTTCACAGTTTTTTTCTCTGACTTGAGTCACTTCTGAGACTTTTTTGAGGTCTCCAGAATAAATTTTAGTAACAAAGACCAAAATGTTTTAATATTACAATTTCCCACCCTTCAGACAAGCTGTTTCTGTTAATCCTGAGCACTTGATTAATTGCTTTTAGACAAGCTTTTCTCTTCAGCCTGGATTTACCAACTAAGAGCCAAATTAATCAGAGGCACAACTCTAATCAATCACCATATTTATGCAAGTTATTTAGTTCTAGATCTTTTGTGAGGAAATGCAACTGAATTCACATCCTTCCCTGGTCTGTCAATTTTATATCAATTCTCTAAGCTTTTTCATCTCATTTTTACAAAACACAGATGATCTCTCTGATGGATTTATACCTGTAAATAACTTTTTTTCCAACCCAGAAGAGAACTGTTACTAACTACCCAGTTCTGATCTCTTACATTGAAAACATATAAGGTTTGATAAAATAAAGCTCAAAACGTTGGTGGGAAATAACCACCTAATTTTAAAATTTCTAGTTTAATGCAAAGCTAGTTTTGCAATTGCTGGACCTCCATCACATTTTTGTTATATCTCTTTTAAATTCAGTTAATGTTATTTCACAGGCAGATCATAGCTGAGCTGGGTGAAACTGAGACTTCTAAAGTTTTGATTCTGCTAAGTATCCAAAACAGGGGGTTTTGCCAAAGCATTACTTTAAAATCAGGTGGTCCCCAACCTGTCCTGGCCCAGGGGCAAGACTACTGAGCAACTAATGTGCTGTGGGGAATATTCTGTTTCTCTCTCTAGGTTGGCCTCAGCTTTAACTGTTTATTGCCTGTGGCTGCATATAATGTACGACGATTTTGTGGGCAGCCTGGTTTCCCCAAGCCACTACTTTAAAGGAGTTACAAACTGGCATTTAAACATGACTGAGTTATAGGCATGCCAGCTGAATCAGAAACAGAGCAAGAATAGTCTCTTGTAATATGTCAGTTTTCCATTGTAGAGATTTATCTGCTCTACTAAGGAGGCAGACAGGCATGAAAAATAGCAAACTTGAGAAAGTTAATCAAACTTTTTTAAAACCTCAGAAGGGGTTTCAGTCAACAGCAATATGAATGAAAGTTTAGGTTACAGCTTGTTATATTCATCTTGACCTTAACCATAAAAACCTCGGTGATGGCCCATACTAAGATGTGTTTATATCTCTTCTGGGGCTGAAAGCATATGCACAGGGAATTATTAGAGCTTTCCTGAAAGACAGGGCTAGTGTAAGCACACTAAACCTATCCCAGGAAAGGACATGTAGCCGGCTCTCGTGATCTTCTTGTCCTGTTAAAAGTTTGTATAATTTAGAGAGAGATCCGCTAAATTCTCCAACGTAATCAAGCACCAAAAGAGCTACTTTGAAAGACTGTGTACTTTTTCATTTCAATTGGCCTGAGAGATACTTGGCTGAAAATCTTCCCCCAAAGAGTTCTCATTAGCACTGTAGCAAACTGATATTTATTCAGAGCTCTTTGTTAATGTACTATCACTATCAGGCTAAACAAAATGAAATAACTAATGCCTAACTTAGACATAGCCAATGCATGTTAATGTTCAGAAATCAGTTCTCTTCATATTTTTTCTTCTTTAGTGAGTCTTGAAATCCAGTTCACGGAAAATATTCTTCTGGACACGGTACATTTTCCTTCCCGAGTATAAAGAAAAGAAAAAAGAATCCCTTCTGTTTCTGGGATAAACATAGATATGAATACTATGATAAAGACTATATAAAGGATCTTCTGTACTACCATGTTTCTGTGGGTTAGGACAGTAGAGCTTGTACAGCTCCGTAGACCTTACCACAACCCCTCTTGAGGAATACACATTGTGGTTCCTTCTCTCATGTGTTTGTCCTTGTGCCTGTCATATTATCAACAGGCTTTTTTGCCCATCACATATTTCCTGTCCATGTCCCCTCAGATGACCATGTCCTGCTGTCCCCTGAACACAAAGAAAAGGTCCTCTGTAAGTCATCAAGTATGTCCTTGCCACATGAGCTGCAATAGGATCCAAAAAGTCTCAGTGTTGTTCTGCTATGTGATGGGTCCACATCTCCTTTCTGTTGATGGGGTCCACAGGAGAGAAGGCACCATGGAAAAGAGTCACTGAATAATTCAGGCGACCATAGGTGAGCTGGGTGAATCTGTTTAGGGGCTCAGTTGGGCCTCTGGCCATCTCAGGTATGAGATGTGGAAATAATTTCTTTCCTGACAGTCGATTGTTAGTTTAAGGATGAAAATTACTATCTAATCTTCCTAAAGCACTCTAACATACTTTTTGGTACTGTTTACACTATTTTGCCCTAACCAGCTCTGAAGCTTGATCCTGGCAGGATTTTAATCCCACTCCTAGGCTTTTCTGATAATTCATTGACTTCTCAATGTAAGCTATATTTTGAAAACAATCTCTTGTTCTTATGAAATGGGTCTATTAGCAGACCTCAAAGTAATACAGAAAGGAATACTTTCTCATTACTTTTCTTTTAGAAAGGAGGAGACTGAAGCACAAAAAGAGCCAAAAATATGGCTATGGTCAACCACCAGGGTATCTGAAGAGCTAGAAAGAGAACATGGGTGACCAGTCTTGTTCTTTCTCTGTAGGCTTGGATACTTTTAAAAGAGTAATAATATTCACAAAATCCCCTTTACAGCTATTTGTTGTCTTGAATGACATAGCTATCTCCTTTTTTTAAAAACCTGTTAAAGACCACCGTCAGCAGAAACACTATCTTACCCATATCTAGTGCCACAAAGAGTTTCAGAAAATGGAGATGAGACTGAGAGTTGATTATCTGATTAATTTGCCAAGCACATATCTAGCATAGAAAAGTATTCTATGCCTCAAGCAGTGTAGTACAAATGTCCCAATTAGATGCATGACTGATTTTGATTTGACTCATTATTTATGCAGAACATTGGCTACTGGCTTATTGTCTTATTAAGTCCTGCAATATCATAGAATCATAGAATTGTTTAGGTTGGAAAAGACCTTTAAGATCATCAAGTCCAACCGTTAACCTAGCACTGCCATGTCCACCACTAACCCATGTCCCTAAGCTCCACATCTACACGTCCTTTAAATACCTCCAGGGACGGTAACGCAACCACTTCCCCGGGCAGCCTGTTCCAATGCTTGACAAACCTTTCAGTGAAGAAATTTTTCCTAATATCCATTCTAAACTTTCTCTGGCGCAACCTGAGGCCATTTCCTCTCGTCCTATTGTTTGTTACTTGGGAGAAGAAACCGACACCCACCTCGCTACAACCTCCTTTCAGGTAGTTGTAGAGAGTGATAAGGTCTCCCCTGAGCCTCCTTTTCTCCAGGCTAAACAGCCCCAGTTCCCTCAGCCGCTCCTCATAAGACTTCTGCTCCAGACCCTTCACCAGGGCACCTTCGTTGCTCTTCTTTGGATGCACTCCAGCACCTCAATGTCTTTCTTGTAGTGAGGGGCCCAAAATTGAACACAGTATTTGAGGTGCGGCCTCACCAGAGCCGAGTACAGGGGGACAATCACTTCCCTAGTCCTGCTGGCCACACTATTTCTGATACAGGCCAGGATGCCGTTGGCCTTCTTGGCCACCTGGGCACACTGCTGGCTCACATTCAGCCGGCTGTCGACCAACACCCCCAGGTCCTTTTCCGCCAGGCAGCTTTCCAGCCACTCTTCCCCAAGCCTGTAGCGCTGCATGGGGTTGTTGTGGCCGAAGTGCAGGACCCGGCACTTGGCCTTGTTGAATCTCATAC
>NW_008825016.1:1640377-1641256 GCF_000699105.1 Pygoscelis adeliae | reverse complement strand
CCCCCCACATCCAATAAAGGATGGAGATTCTCCTTAGCCATCCTTTTTGTTGTTAATGTGTTTATAGAAAAATTTTTTATTGTCTTTTATGGAAGTAGCCAGATTAAGTTCTAGTTGGGTTTTGGCCCTTCTAATTTTCTCCCTACATAACCTCACAAGATCCTTGTAGTCCTCCTGAGTTGCCTGCCCCTTCTTCCAAAGGTCATAAACTCTCCTTTTCTTCTTGAGTTCCAGCCAAAGCTTTCTGTTCAGCCAGGCTGGTCTTCTTCCCTGCCGGCTTGTCTTTTGGCACATGGGGATGGCCTGTTCCTGCACATTTAAGATTTCCTTCTTGAAGCATGTCCAGCCTTCCTGGACTCCTTTGCCCTTCAGGACTGCCTCCCAAGGGACTCTGTCAACCAGTCTCTTAAACAGGCCAAAGTCTGTCCAAGGTAGCAGTTCTGCTGACCCCCCTCCTTACTTCTCTAGGAATTGAAAACTCTATCATTTGCTATCACCCACAAGTCGTTCTCTGTTCACAAACAACAACACTAAGCGGAGGAGTTCCTCTATCTGGGTGCACCTCCCACAGATGTGCTCATTGCTGCCATCCCATACTGGCATATAAGCAGGGCACAGCCTGCAGCCTGACACCTGGCTGGCAACATGTTCCCACCGCAGCTCTGTCTGGGCAGCTGCGTCAGTCGTGGTGGATGCAGAGCTCAGAGAGGCCATGGCTTTCTGCCGGGTGGATACCATTGCTCCGTGGTCGAGCTGGCAGAGCTTCAGCACCCTTCCTGCGCGCCGGGCCGCACAAACTGCTGCCCTTGCTGATGTGCCATGCCCTGGTTGCTAGCACTCCCCAGGGGCTTCTTTTATACATGGGGGGGGCTTGGCTGG
>NW_008825016.1:1631475-1640318 GCF_000699105.1 Pygoscelis adeliae | reverse complement strand
GGGTCCGGGCCCACCCCGGCCCCCCCCAGCCACTGTCGCGTGAGCTCCCAACTCCTGGCAGGTCTCTCAGCTCCCCCGGTTCAGGAACCCCCCCTGTGCACCATGCTGGAGCGCTCCGCTGCTGATCGTGCTGGCACCAGAGCTGCTTGCTCAGTGAATATGACCCTTAATTGTGGCTGAGACTAATACTAGGAACACTATACCATTTTTCTTAAGACTGCACATTATTATTATTATTATTAATCTTTGTTATCTCTTTCTCCCTTGATAGTGCCAAAGATCTGAGATGGAAGGGAAATAATTCCAAAGTCTTGAAAATACTTGCATGTGAGCAATAGCATTTACTCTACCAAACTTTAGCTGCCCAGGAGTTAGACCTAGAAGACTATGCAAGTTACCTAAAATGGCCTTTATAGTCAGTGGTGGCAAAGAGGCACTTCTGAAAAGTGATTCCATTATCAGAAAGTAGTATCTAAGACATCAGATAACTCATTTTCTGGAAGCAGTTACCTCTTTCTACTGATGATAGAGGATATAAGAGTGACTGGCCCAGATTGGGATACTCGAATTTTGATTGCCTTCATTCAAACATTTGAAATCTGTCCCAGGACACTCCAGGAAAGCTGATGCTCTCATCTTTAAAGAAAATCCTTTGAAGTCAACTTTTAGACTGCTTCCATGATGTAGTACAGAAAGGCTGTCACTAGAAAAAAATGTTTTCAAGATCTTTTAAGTGAAACTAAAAATCTACTGAAAACTATGTTTGCTCTTTACAGGACTACTTTGCAATTTTTCTTTGGATAATCAGTTTCTCCGGGTAACACTTCCTCTGTTGCTATAGGGTCATGAAAGGTTTCAGTGCAAATCTTTGAAACCTCTGAAGGATAATGCACAAATATATTCCTGCCAATTCCTACATGTCAGTCTCACAAATGTCCAGCACCAAATATCCATCACTAATAAAGAGCTACAGGACATGCAAGGAGATAGAATTGTTTCAAGGAATCTTCTTCACTGAAAGCAAGGGAATTTTTTAAAGAAATTAAATGGGTAATTAACTCCCTGCCTCATTAAGAATACATATGGTTAGCCACCTGAGTTGCTGGAATTTTAAAAGCTAGTGCTGGAGCAGAAGAAAACCTCAAGATAAAGTCCAATATAGTCAATGCGACTATGGAGCAACAGATGGAGTTCACAACCCTTTTCAATCACGTTTTCCTAATACACTAATAAATGAACTGATTATTGAGAATATTTTTGGAAACACCATATTTTAGGCTAGCATGGAAGAACAGTCTAGGGAGGCAATCTTTCAGTGTTTGTAGCTGTGGTATTAAGACCACAGACTGAACTTCAGCCAGCACAGCTCCAATTTTTCATACAAACCTTTTGCAACTTACTCTTCTTGACCATCCTAAGCAGCAAGTATTATTCAGCAAATTGATCTCGTGTGTGATTTAGAATAATGAACACATTTAAGAGAATTATGAGCTGTCGACATGCAGTTCATGAATGTAGAAACATGATCTGTCACAATGGATTTTCTACCATCTAGGTACAAGTCATTTCAATATTATGGAATCACTAATAAAAAGGAAAAAACATTTCTACATTAAGAAGCCCAGACAACATTTATCTCCCATTAGCTTCAGTAAGTAGTGTGTTCACTTGAGTCTTATTAGTATTTAGACATACAGTTCTGCAAAATATTTTGAAACATTAAAAAGTCATCAAAATTAAGGAAATCCATAATAAACATGTTATACACGCATAGCAACATAAGCAGCAGAGCTAATAAATGCCAGTCTCCACGTCTCAAGCTTTGGACTCTTATGCTTTTATTATGTGAAAGATTTCACTAGATTTTCCCTAGTGTGGAGAATCATGGTTGTGTGTGCTGTCATGGCCTTTCTGGTATCTAATAAAGAATGATCTCAAGATTCAGTATCTTTCTTGGTGAAGACATTAACAAAGAGAATTCACTGCTACCCAGCTGTCAAATTTTGTTAAAATTGGGCAGCAGGTACAAGAAATATTGTGATAGATGCATACACACAGAGAGAAGTTTAAATTATGCTGTATATGTCTCACTTCTGTAGGAGCCAGGCTAAAGGTAGGTGGATATCTGGTCCTAAGAATTCATCTAGTTTAAAAATTCAGCTAATGCCCCTGCTTTGCAATATATGCAAAAACCCAAACTTTCAGATCTCTGGAGCTACCATGAAATTATCTTCATACTTTGTGTGGGGAATCTGGTACTCACAAAAGAATGTTAAAACCCCCTTAACTTTCATTTACAGTACACCAGTCATCTCATATTAAGGAAAGATCTTTAAATACATTCTATTCTGCACCTTTGCTTTTTGCATCAGCATCCATAATGTAAAAATATCTTTTTAGAATTGAACTACAATGAATATTCCTCTTCTCAGGAATGATTCTAAATCAGCAGGTGCTCATGTTTTGTTAAAAAAAAAATGCTAATGGCTCAGGAATCCATCCAGTACATGGGTTTTTTACTTACTCATGGTATCTTCAGCCTTTGCTCATATCAAGCAGTGAAAGATGTGTGACAAAGAGCTGCTCTCCAGGAAATCAAAAATATCAAGAACTGTTATCCCATCTCATCAAAGGTTCATCCTGGAATGCTTCTTCCACCTAGTCCTGTGCAGACTGGCCAGAGCAGAAGGACCTAGACCATGTTCATGACCGTGTTCATTCTTGCTCCCACAGAAGCCAGTAACAAGGTTAGGGAAAAAATTCCTGCAAAGTGGATCTGTTTAATATATGTTTCTTTCTGGGAGAAATTTTTTTTCATGTCATTATTAAATAAGAATTGCAGTAGGTCTCTTTCATAGGATTAGATATGAAATTATTAAGAAAACTACTTGGAAGTCCTCATTAGGGAAAAGGAGACTTAACTCAAATCCAGTAAACTTCAGTGGGACTTCTGGTGCTCCTCACTTTCATTATCTGGGCTGTAGATATCAGAGAAGCACATTTACCCCAGCTTCTTTAATGGCTACTAACTCTACTGTGACATTTCTTTTTGTATTCTCACACAGAAGAACAATGTACAACAGTATGTTGCATATAAAAAGGTTGAAAATAAAGATTTTCTCAAAAGATTCTTCCTGTTGCAATCAGAGCTTTTAAAATTAGCCTTGCCTCCCAACTGCTTTGTTGGTTTTCTTTCTCTAATTTCTTTGGAGTTTACCGGCAAATGTCCAGGAGGTTTCTTAATGAAATAGATGCTCAGACTATTTCTACAGTTTTTTTAAATGTTAGATCTCTCCTCTTAAAAGTGTAAGGACATTAATAGTGAATAGAAGAATTAATCAGGCAACACAGTGAATGAATAGAACAACCATTGCATAAACTTTTTTACTGGCTTCTCCTTTGTTGTTTTTTTTTTTTTCTTCTTTTTTTCTTTTTGAAATTTAAGTCCTGAAGATGTCAAGACCGGAGCTGAGGAATAAGGTCCTACATTACTGTTAATATACTTTAATTGATATATGTCAGCTTTTTGCCAGTCTTAGCTTTTATTAAAGATTTTTAAAAAGCATGTGTTCTTCAGTCAAGATGTACAGCATGGAACCTTAGTCTACTAGGTTATGTGAACTACTGCAGGATGACAATTTCTCAGGCAATAGTATTGGTTGTAAATGGTCACATAAAGCAAAAATTGAAGCATTCAGTTTATTACATATTATATGGGATGAACTGAGTGATATAGTAGACGATGGTGAACTGTGAGACAATTTATTTATCCTTTTTCATTAAAATTTGATATGCACTCATAACTCACAGCGGGCAGAATGAAGTTTCTTAGTTTACAATAGAACATCCTCCATATCTCATATTTTAAAATAAAGCAGTAGTTACTGCAAACAAAACATTTCATTTAAGATCTCCTGAATAACATTTGGGTCAAAAAGATAAATACAGTCATTAATCAATACTAATTATTATTTTGGTACACATATTGGTCAGCTTATATTAAATGCAGCAATTTAACATTAAATGACATTTAACAGTCATTTATGCTGTTCTATAGTTTAGGCCATAGATAAAACTAAACATCCATCTCAGTTTTCCTTACAGAATCTATCTGGAATACCTATCAATAGTATTTTATTCATCTATTTTAGATGTACATAACAAATTCCTCACCCTGACGTCTGATGATCCATCAAGTCATAATTGTAAGAATAGTAACTCTAAAAAATGGCACGCTCCCTCTTGCCTGACTGTCCAGTAGAAAAGGTAACTGTTCTGATATTTTTACCCCTAAATAACATATACTTAATAGGGAAAAAAAAACCCACACCACAAGGCAGAGACAATTGAATGAATAAAGGAAGGAAATAACATTTTCATTCAGAAATGCCGTCACAGTGTTAAGCAGGAATTTTCATGTAATCTGTGTCCCAACTAACCATCACTGTCTGCAGATATTTACCTCTCACTATTTTTGCTAATGCTTTTCTATGAAAGAGGAAAGGAAAGAAATGTTTGCAGCACAACACTAGAGTCACTGGCTATGACACCTCACAGAAATATAACCTGTTCTATAATAGGAAAAAGCAGCTGGTTTTACAACATATAGTTTTTTAAAGAAAAGCAAAAAAATAGTGAAAAGTATCTACATAACAAAAAATATGGCCTTCCATGACCCCTTTCACCCCTCAGCAAACAATCTTAACAGGAATTTTTCTACTGGTACACTAATGGTGTATCACTTATGACCACTGCTGGAGACAGAATACTGAGCTAGGTAAGACCTTTGGCTTGACCCAGTACAGTTATTCTTCTAAGCAAGTTACAATGGAGAAATTAAAACCCAAAAACCATACAAAAAAAGGGGAAAGAAAAAGAAAAAAAATTAAAAAAGAAAGAAACCAGCTGAAGTACACAAAGGCAAATATATATATAAGCTTGGAGATTTACTGCAACCTTACTATCAAGATGATATACATATAAATGATATGGTAGTGAATGGATGTTTCTTACAGGAAGGAAAAATCAGTAAAAAAATCCAAATCAGAATGAAAATTAAAAAAATAATAATCACAGGCTTTCCTGAAAGAATTTTCTCTCCAGATTTTGTTTTGAAAGAAATTATGTACATGCTTTATTTTTACAGGTTCTAATTAATTTCACTTTCTCTTTATATGCAGCAAAGTTACAGCTTTCTAACAGAATATGCCTTTTTAGGACTGTGTAAAAGTGAATTTTTTTTATTAGCAAATCCTTCTGACAGAAAAATTCTGAAACAGTTCTAATATACCTTTATATGTGATGTGGGTGCATCCGGATGCACACACACCCAGACACACACCCTCAAACAGAACAGAAACTCTTCTCAGGTGTTTCCCTTAGTCATTAAGGCCACGTCTCAAAATGTTCTGCAAGTGTAATGGCAACAATCTATTATGAGCTAATTTTTAAATAGCCATCCTAAGCATTATTAAAATGAAATGGAACTAGTTAAGTTACTATTTTGATGACATCTTTAGCAGGTGATGAAGAGTAAGCCTGTTTCTACCTCCTTTTATTCTGCTTCTATTTGCAGTCTGGAGGAAATGTTTCTTGTTGTACAGAGAGACCCACACAAAGCTTACTCACTTTGTAAGCCTTGCGTAAACCTATTTTCAGGCTTAGTAATGAAAAGGCTTTTCATAAGCTTAGTGAATAGGAGTGAAATTCAGCTTTTCCAAATGTAAGATAGTGCCTGTGGAATAGAAATACTCATTTGCAGAGCAGCCTACGATCTTTCTGGAAATAATATACAGTTACACTCTGCAAACGAGATGTATTATCATTATGCTGATGAGAAGATCAAATATTTCTTTTTCTTCCGTAGTCAAAATATTGTTAATGGACGATTTTCTGCCTGGAAGGACATTTTATTGAAATTATGTGCTGAGCCCACCACTCATTGACTGAGTAAGATGAAAACAAATGAAAAAAGAAACCTGCATGAGACTACCTTATGGAAAAAAAAAAAAAAAAAGAGAATCGGGAAATGGGGATGTTCATTCCTGTTGCGTATTATATCTCTTTTGTCTTTCCTTTCCAATCTTGTCTTGTTGGATTGTGTGTCCTTCAGAGCATTGAGTTTTTATAGCGATTTCAGTGAGTCTTGGCAACAATGGTGTATACTCCTAGTTGTTCCTTAGGCATTGTTATGGTACCAATGAATAAAAACAGCAAGGATGTCTCCATTGAAATGCTTAGCCATATGGGCTGCAATTTTCAGGGCTACCTTTGCATTTCAGTGAGAGTTTGGCAATTTTAGACTCTTATTCTTTCAGACTTCATTTTTGTTTGTTTGTTTGTTTGATGTGTTGCTGTTCTGTGTTTGTTTATTTTTCAGAGTTATCCTGGCCAATTTATACTAGTTAGATTAAACAGAATTATCACTTAAAAGATTATTTTCTATAATTTTTAATGTACAATACATCAATCATTCTGTCAGTTGAAAGGCAGTACAGTGCTATGCTTAGCTGAAGTAGTAGTCTTGATGATGATAACGAGCTATTAAATTTGCTTATGCAGTGGTGGAAGGAAGAACCTAAGAATTATAATGGAAGGGAACATCCTCACCATACCCACTTCTGGGTATTTCTGCCAATTAAAAGGAAATACATAAAAGATGGCACAGCCACACTAATATTTGCGAACCTTTACTTTGGACAGTATAAACCCCTTTCAGACCTATGCTACAGGTTCCTCCCCACTCCCAAGCACGTCTCCTAATTCTGTCCTAGTTCCACAGTCACACTATGCCAATCAGCCCCTCCCAGGTCATTGAGGAAAGCAGTAATGACTCCCGGGCTATTTTTCACTTTCAGTTGCTGTTATGGAATGTTTGAAAACTTGATGAATATCAGAGTGCATTTTAGCATAATACTCAGGAGCTGAATAAAACATAGAGATACAGAAGACCGATTGATATGAATGACATATCTCTGCGATCCATTAGAAAGACTGCATACACAATAGATTTTTTGGTTGGAAAAAGAACAGGATGACTTTACTAGAGCCATTTGCCAGCTGCTCAGTGAACAGGTCATAGGCATAAGAAAGATAGCTTCGCTGTTAAAAGTGTTAGTTGCATTGCTCATTCATCATACACACTCATTGTGTTCTGGCTCCCTGTAATAGTAGAGACTGAGGAAACACTCATTGTGTTCTGGCTCTCTGTAATAGTAGAGACTGGAAATTTCCCCCAACTTCAGCTTTCTAGTGAAATCATAATGGTGTTTTGATGATGTCATAATCTCCTGCGTTTTCATAGTCTGCATTATTACTTCAGTCCAGGATTAAGAAATGTATTGAGATCATCATTTTGCTGGAACATACGATAGGATACACATTCAGTTCTCCGTTAACTTGTTATATCTCACATATATCTTTTCTTGAACATACATGGCTCTGAAAGATATTTTATCAAATGTCATATACAGAATCCTACTGAGCATATAAGTACAGAGAAATAACTGCGTAAGCCAACTTTCCTGGTTGCTTGGAGAGATAGAAGGGAACAGCTAAACACTCTGCCTGTTCCCTCACAGGAAGAAGTCAAAACAGCTCCTATCAGATATGTGCCTTCCAAAAAAAGCCACGTGCAGCTCTAGAAGCACAAGTTGCGTATCACTGATTTAGTCAGTTCTTCCATCTGCAAAGAGCCCAAAATTCTTTACAAACTTTACAAGAAGCATTTCATCCACCACTGAAGTGCATCCGCCTATGGAGCGAAACTTGGCAGCTGTTTAACAGAAAACATAAATCCTACACAATAGTTTAGGGGAAGAATTTTTAAAGAATAGTGCAGATGGGAATGTAGGGAGGTAGAATATAGTTACATAAACTGGGTGTATATATAGGCAGGAGATGCAGGTTGGCCAAAACAAGCAAAATTAAAAATTTCTCATATCACAAAACATTTCAGGCATTTTGATGTATGTCTCAGAGAAAATTACTTTGTAAATGTTTAAAAAGTACTATTTTTGTTTGTTTCCTTTTTTTGTTCCCCCCAATGGATCTATTTTAATAACTCTATCCATCTGCACGTTAATTGAGAATGAAGTTATATCAGTGCACAGAGACAGCCACCAGCACCGCTAGCCATGAGGTAAAATAATTTGTCAGTACACAGAAATGTTATCATTTCAAATATAAAACATTCACAACATTTCCAACGTTGAAAGCCAGGTCAGTAACACTCATCCACAGATGTGATTCTTGATTTTCAATAGTATAAAATTATCATTTTTACCTCTTTGGGACCATATTTTTAATGTTTTGTTTCCATAAAGAAAACTTCTAAGAGTCCTAAATTTACACTAACCCGTTCAGTGATTTAGTTTTGGAGAAATTGTACAGGGAAAGAAAAAGGAAAGGAAAATGAAACTTTGGATTCTCTTATTCTCTGTTAGTTTCTTTATGAGGCCCTTTAGGAATTGTGTATGTTAGAAAGCACCAGCACTGTATCTATGCTGCTAAGTTAAACAGTATCAGACTGGCCTGCCGCTGAGGCCAACTGGCATGAAACAGCTTGCATGTATACTATTAGATTATTTTAGCATCCAAATGATTGCATTCAGTTTGTATATGTGGTCTACATGGACTCCCATATTGTGCATAAGAGTTACCTAGGACAATGTTAGTTGGCCCGAGTCAAAACGGGAATAATTCTAGGCATTTAATACAATAAATGATTCAATTTCAAGGTCAGGGAATGTTTCCTGGGACTGCTTATTTTACTAGTGTAGGTGTAGTCTAGAAGTAGTATAAGCAATTAGTATCAGTAGCTTAAAAATAAAACACATTTGCAG
>NW_008825016.1:1600967-1631454 GCF_000699105.1 Pygoscelis adeliae | reverse complement strand
GGAAGCTGAACAGTAAAACATATAATACATTGGTGAAATCGTCTTTCCCTTTAACAGCTCTAAAGGCTGTTAAATACAGGTCATTGAATAGGGCTAGGAAAAACAATACAGCATTAAAAAAGTGACTCTTTTTATTTTTACAGTTCTACTGGAATGATAGAGGGAGTTTATGTGTTTTGGGGAAAAAATCCCAGCATTGAAAAATTCTGTGTCTGAAGCAGTGACCAGCATTAGACCACAGTGAATGGTCTAACAAAGTGCATCCTTTCTTCCTCATCACATTTTGCCTCTCTTTTACCTTCCAGAGAAAAATGCATTCAAACATTGTATATCTCCTCTCCTCAACCTGATAGGAGCTTTTGGTACTGTGTAAAGCACCAAAGTACTCTGTAAATGAGGAAGCATTTGGATGTTGGGCTGGGTTCAAACTGTTAAATGGTTAGGAGCCATGTAAAGCACAAACAGTAAGTTTTCATGTGGTTTGGGATTTTGAACATCCCCAAAGTTACATTTAAATACACAGTGATGGCTCAGATCTTTATCTGTAAATAAAATACAGTCAGCAAAAATATCTAAACATGCCACAAAGGGAAATCAGTTATTATTAGTTTAGGTTTCCCTTATAAGAACCTTCATTAGTTTTCTATAGCACTAAGGAGAGGGAATAAAATGCATGTGTGGATTTTAAACAGCTTTGCTCTCTTAAACCTTGCTGGACATTATTCAGATCGAAAGCACTGGGTAGCAATGGGATTTCAAGTCACCCATTCACCCTGGGGTGTTATGAAATAAAGCCTTTAAAAAAATCAACATCAAGAAGGGCACTTAAAACATCAGTTAAAATGCATGGAAATTAAGTAAAACTTATGTCAATAAAATGTGATCAATAAATTAAGTAAAACTAAACGAAGCCCTAACAACTGAGAAAAGCTGTACAAGGAAAAGGTCTAAATAGCAAGAAAAAGAAAGTTTCCACTTAAGCATGTTGATTGCAGTGGTTTTTAAGCTGCTTCAATATACTGCTCAATTATTGTCTCTAATATATGGAAGCTATCTGCCCTTACACAGCTAGAGTATTAAATAGCAAAGTAGTTGGAAGAAGAATATTTTGATTTTCATGGTTTTTTGAGGATTGCATTTAGTTATTCCTGGTTTTTGTATTAGGTATTTTATTATAACAATGGATGGTAATTATATATCTTCTCTTCAAATTGATCATAAATACCCAATAGCTAACTTTCCCCTGCACGCTAATGATGATGTATGGTACTTTTGTTTATGATAATTCATTTATATCATCGAGGCAAGTGACACATGAGATGATTCTCAAACTTTTAAGCTAGCAGTGCAAATAGGTAAATAAGCTTTCTTAAAAATGCATCTCTTCAAAAATTCGCAGTTTGGTATTTGCTGGTGCCTTTTTATAATCTCTTGAATTGTAACGCTAATAAAATAATAGCGTGTCTGCTTGGTGCATCAGCCAAAGCAATCACATAGTTTGCCAAAAGGACAGGTGCTAACAAGTGTTTTGTTTTCCTTTAACAGAGCAGTTACTGCTCAGTGAATACCTGACCTTTGCTTTAAAATTTTTATTGACAATATAATGTTGATGATGTTGGCTGAAGGCGATTTGGCTGGGCTGCTGAAAGAAAGCCCAATTTAAAAACAGTAGTGCAACGAATAAGAAGATACCCACTCCTTCAACACTTATTGGTGTTAAACATGAAGCTGCTGTGTTTTCCTTGCCTCTGAGCAGATTCAGATGCTCAGACTCGCAGGTAGCCAGGCATCAGTGCATAGCCATCCTCCCAGAAAAGGAGACTCTGGCATGACCGGCATGCAGCTGAGCACCAGGGAAGCTGCGAGCAGCCTGTCATTCTGATTACATGGCCTGTTGAGAACGAGGGATTTAAAACAAATGGAGCCAACATAAGCTGGTGGTTTAAGGAGAAAAGGTTGGTTATTGCCAGAATCTACGGTACAAAAGGACAGCCTTTGCCAGTATTCCGAAGATGATCATCCCTTGCCAAAAAGGGCAATTGGGCCAAATCAGAGCTTCTCAATACTATTTCTAGGAAAAGCACTTTTTACGGAGGGACTGGACACACTGTACACAGTATAATTACAGAGGATAACAAAAGTGTTAAATCCTCCTTTCTGAAGAAAACCCATTCTGATAAAGCCAGCTGAATGGCTGCTGTCTACTCTCCTCCACTCTGACTTGCAAAGCCTGAATTCAAACGTGATACCACTCACAACACTCTGGCCTTTTCTTAGCTGTTAGAAGCTCTTCACTTGACACAGAAAGCAGAAAATTCTTTACAGTGTCACCTACCTACAAATCCATGATTGGGAACCCACTGTTACAGTGTCAAATATACTTCAGGGGGATCTTTTTAAATTTATCCTCTGAATTCCTGTCCTTTCCACTGGGAATACACCCTCCATCAGAGAAAACTCTGGGAAGAGACACACAGGGTGTAATGATTAGGAAGAGTTTTAAGAAAGCCTTGACCAGTCCTGTGTGAAAAATAGCAATGCCAACAAGGAGTGCCTAACTCCCCTCATACAGCTCTGCTTCAGAATGACTCCTTGAAGATGACATTCACCTAAAGTTAAAATTATCAGTGGGGGTAAATAAATACTTTCTGTTTTGATGCATTAAACAAGCCTGCTGGCTCCTGACACATCCAGTTGTGGGGGGTGGTAGGAAATCCCTCCGTTATATATCTGCCCATAGGCTTCAGGCCTGGGGAGGGGTATGAGCAAGCAGTCATGATGTGGGACAGGTCATTGAAAGTTTTATTGAGCTTATATGAGCACAGTCACATCCACAAGTCAGTCTTTACGCTACAAATTAAGGTTGAAGTCTTGTCCACTTAAGCCAATACTGTCGCAAAACGCTGTGAGGTTTTGGCTGTGAGCTGGGACGTACCCTCACATGCTATGGGCATGCAGAACAGGTCACACCTCCAGGCAAGGCTCCTGGTGTAGTCAGCCTAGCGGGAAGCTGGTAGCTGACAGCTGAAAGAGGACATCGACCAGCTTCCCAGCCCTTGCCTTGGCCAGCACTGGCTGGGAACTGCCTGCCTGCTGCAGGCAATGTCAGTGCTGCTGCCTGCCTGCACCTCCACGCTGGCTTGGCTCCACCTCGATTGAACTCACGCAGTGGGGGCAGCTGGGGAGATGGATGGGAAGCACCTCCCATGCCTCCCTCCAGAAACGGGGTTCCCCTTGGTGTTACGGTGGGAACAGGGGTGGCACGAGTCAGCAGCCTTGTTTGGTGGGTTGCCAGCCAGGCTGTGAATAAGCTTGAGACTGAAATCCCTTGCTCACGTCGATATAACCTTCCTCGTCTTGCTGTTGAATTGTTCCCCAGCAGGACAAATCAGCAGCTGGGGATAACGAGGGCAACTGAGGAGATATGACCAAGGGGCATGAAGGTGAGGTTGGAGGGACCGTGTGTGTGTAAGACTGGTAGCTGTCAGAAACTGACATCAAATGCCTGTCCAATATTAACCACTACCCCGGTATCCCTCTGCCTTCCCAGTCAGCAGGAGGCACTGCTCAACCAGGCAGCCATCATTTTTGGTCTGGCGCCAAAATGCATCAATCAGCCAATAAATGAGCGTTACAAACACAATCTACTGGACTAACTCTAGGATATATATTTTCAAAGTTCATATTTATAGTTTGCAAACTCTGTCTTTCAGATAGCAAGTCCTAGTAGCACCAGAAGCTGTTGAATATTCCAATCAAACACAAAATTAGAACAGGATTCTGTGCCACAAATACAAAGTAAAGCCATCTGCCAAATTTCTAAAATACCTCACCTAGAGATCTGGTAATTTCTCTTGTAACATAAGTATAATACACAGCTTGCCCCTAAAGAAGCAGCCTCCACTGTGTTTAGTAGATTTTATAGTAAATCCTAATCATTGAAAGACTATCTTCATGCTTATGGATTGCTTTAAAGATGGAAAATGGTCCAAAGTTTTCAGAGAAGGGACAACATTTTTCTATTATTTATTAGTTCATTTTAGGTCACTGGGGAACTTCCAAAGACATCTTCCTTTTCTGTCTTATAAACCCTAAGAGTTAAGTAAGTATTCTCAAATAAGCGCAATTTACAGTATGTCAGCTTAAAATAAAATCATAACACATTTCTAAATTGATAGAAATTCATAGCACCAAATGAGAAATAGGGATTTTTATCCTCTCATTTATACATGCTTGTCTCTCTGTCTATAAACATATGTTTGCACATACTGTGTATTGATAGATTAACATATAAAATTACAACACTGCATTTGCAACACTGTGCTTAAAGTTGTGTCTGCATTTTTACTTCAGGGGTTTATACCTCAGCTATAAAAAATTCTCTCTAGGCTGAATCTTGGCAAAGATTGACAAGCTGTAAATTATTATTTTCTTTTTAGAAAAATTAGGAGAAAATGTCAAGACAATAATCCCATTCTCTTCGTAGTGTCAAAAGGATGTGTGGACTGATCCAGAATGCATGTTAGTTCGTAACTCAACCAGAGCCAAGAGAACAAATTTTCACTATTATGGACTTGGCTCATTTTGCTGTGGGAGTGAAATTCTGCATCCCCTTAGCCACTAATGTGCTCTGCATTCTTGCTCTGTTTTTAGCAACTTAAAAGAAAACATCGTTTCCTTAAACCGTTTACCAGTCATCTGTAAATGTTCATGATTAACAAAAATTCTATTCTGAATTTCAGTGAAAATGGCAGAACTGATTCAGAAAGCAGTAAGATCAGCCTTGGATTTCACTGTAAGAGCTGGCTAACGACACAGAAGCAGATAAGACTGAATGCTAACAGATCGGATGGGATAGCAACCTCACTCCAGCCAACAACTGGAGTTGATTTTACAGGGACTTTATAAAAACTCTAGCAGGAGGAGAGACATAGGACAATCAACAAAGCAATGGCTCTTCAGCATTTCCCATGAGTGGGCTTATTTCTGCCATTCTTTCTCCCATGCTTTCAATATTTAAAGGGGGCTTATAGGAAAGATTGGGACAGACTTTTTAGTAGGGCCTTTAGCGATAGGACAGTGGGTAATGGTTTTAAACTAAAGGAGAGTAGATTCAGACTAGATACAAGGAAGAAATTTTTTACACTGAGGGTGGTGAAACACTGGCACAGGTTGCCCAGAGAGATGGTGGATGCCCCATCCCTGGAAACATTCAAGGTCAGGTTGGATGGGGCTCTGAGCGACCTGATCTAGTTGAAGATGTCCCTGCCCATGGCAGGGGGGTCGGACTAGATGACCTTTAAAGGTCCCTTCCAACCCAAACCATTCTATGATTCTATGATTCTATAATTCTCTCCTCCATACATGGTATTTATAGACCCTGCCACTGTGGTGAAGAGATGGGATTTGTGCTTTAATATATCTACCCAAATGGCAATAGTCAATGAAATCAAATTATTTGCTGTCTTTTGTATAAGCATTTCTGCCACCAGAGCTTAATTAGTTCAAAGGAAGCAGCATGGGATGTTGGATGAAAAGTTGATCATCATCATAAGGAGCAAAATTGAAATTTATTCTAGAGAGTGCAGAAAAACCTGTTAAGGATTAAGTAGGAATTGTCTGTCTCACAGGAATACCATGTGCCAAAATATGTCACCCTTTGATAGAGCTTCTGCAAGCAGCCTGTCTGGGTTACAATAACTGCACTTCAATCCAAGAAAACAAATAAAATAGTATGTGCATCCTATGGGATAGATTGTAACTTGGACAATGAATGTCTGAGGCAGGGAAGGCTTCTTTCCATAAGAAGCCAGTGAGAATCTTGCCATTGTGCAGAAGGATGTGAGATAACTATGTGACAAGCTTCATCAGCCTTCGCTGGCTGGAAAAGGGCTGGCACCCATTTTACACCATTTTAGGGCCCTCTGTAGTGAAGAGGGCAGAATGGCTGTCCAGATATTCAACTCTTGCTCATGTCACTTTAACCTAAGGTAAAATTGGTAGAGGTTTATTTAGGCTTAGAGCATAGCATGAGGATAGACAGCTATAAGCAGCTATAACTAAAGCTGCCCCACATGAACTGCTTGAGCTGGAGACTCAGATTTCCTCAGGGCAGATCCCTCTGCGGTCCACATTGGCTGGAGAAGACCAGAATGCACTTTGCTCTTATTAAGAAGTGAAGATTACTGTGTGGGCCATGACGCCTCCTGGTTGCCATGGCGTATCCTCCATTGCCCTTCATAAATACTCTTTTTTTTGTTTTGCCTGCTCCCAGCAACTGGTAGAATTACTGTTAGAGTGGACTGTAGGCAGGCTCAGTAAAATACTACTCATAACTAAGTAGTAATAGGGTATGTTCTTCTAGATGAGCCCAAGTATCGATAGAACAGAATTGCTTATTTAAGTAAATAACGTTTCATCGCCTTCCATAAAACATTTCATTCATCTTCATTTAACATCAAACCTTCAAATAAATCTATGTATCTAATGTATTTTAATTAAGCAGAGGACAGGTGAAGAGTTTTTCTTTCAACATCTCCAGTTGCACTCTGCTGCTCTAGTCAATGAAAGTGAAACTGTAAAAACACGCCTTCATTATTAACACTAATTTTTACTTCATTTTCATTTTTGCTCTCAGAGGATGGATTGTGGCACTATGCATATGGCATGGCATACCATAGGAAGGGAAAAAACTCATTCATTCCAAGAGGTAGAACAGCTCTGTTCAATGGTATTTTTGTTTTCTTATACCTACCCAAGGGGTTTTGATTTTCCCAGTAAAAAGTGTAGGCAACTTCTCAGGATATGAGTTATCTCACAGACTTCTTCTCCCCTCACTTCATGGTTGCCATTGCAAGCCTTTCTGTGCAAATGACACCAGTTACTTCCACAGAAGAGATGTACCAGAAATGCACAATTTCAGAAGAGAACCGGCACCGTATCTTCAGGCATTCTTGTGCTGACCATCAGTACTCAGCAGGAGTACTGCAATTTCAGTGAAATAGTGATTTTTATCTTCAAGTACTTTAAAAATGGAAGTGCCAGTAGTGAAGTCTGATCTACATGTGTGAAAGATAAGGCCAGTGCAGAGTGTTACTAACTTCAGTGCAGTTTTGTGTTCTGACCCAAAATGTTCATTTAACTGCATCAGTTTGCAAGACCAAGGCCTTTAACAAACTGCACAAAGGAATAAAAACAGCACCAATGAAATGCATTTCTGATGTGAAATATAGCATGCTTTTGAGAATGGTCATCATGATTATGTGGCACTTTTGGAATGAAAAGTGCTTTTCCAGTTGAAACTAAAAAGCAATTTTAAACTCTTGGAGGTGGAATTTTGGCTTAGCCTCTCTTAACTTTAAAAAAAAAAAAGAAAGAAAAAAGTGTGTGTATATTTTTATATATATATCCCTGGCACTTTTTCCTAAGTGATCATAAAATCTTTACTTGTCATTGTAAGACAGCACCTCTAACAGCAGACTGGCCCCATGACAAAATTCTGGCACGCTAGTTCACTGAAATAATACCCAATAAAGTTAGATCATCAAGATTGCTTCCTGTATATAGCATTTGAGCTTTCCCTGGAGCTCTGATCCATGAACTGACCCAGTCTAATCCTACTTAGCTTTGAGATCAGAACACATGGAGTAGGTGGCATGCAGTCAGATGCTCAAGAGATAGAAATGTTTTGTCTGCCATCAGTCCCAGAAAATACACACACTTCTTCCCGCCCTCTTGAGCAAAAACACATTTTGCTTTGCAGGACTAAAGAACATTACATACAATATTTTATGTTTCTTCTATCTCATTATTTAGAACAATTGTTTTATGTCTAATTACCTTAAGACAGCTGATTATGATACAACTTAAGATAGTAACTCTCTACAAGTAAAAGGCAAAAACCAGTTCACGAAGAGAATGCAATAAACGTACATTTAGTATTCTTTCCTATGAAGCTGCTTAAGTATTTTTTTTTTCCCCTGAAAAAGAAGGGGGAAAAAAAAAGGCTTCCTTCATCTCTGTAAGTCCACACATCAGTGCATAAGAGATGCAAAGCTCTCCAGTGCTTATAAGTTACAAATTAGACATGACTATGCTCCCTTTTGACTCTGCTTTTGTTTTTTTTTCTGGCAGGTTTTTTTTCATTCTGCACTGTAACTCAAAAAATTCAGATAAAAAATTTCAACAAAAATTTATCCTCAGGTTTGCCACTTAGATATTCTCAATAAACTTTACCTACCTGTGTAGCCTTATGCTGGAAAGGCATCAGTTGTTCTAGAGTGATGCTGGTTGACTCCATAAATCATTCTCAGAAAATTCTCCATTATATCTTCTCACCAGGGTAGGCTCATCTGCAAGTGATTGACAACAACTCAGCATTCATTTGGTTTTTTTGATTCATTTAAATACATTCATTATTGCTCACATACCACAATGATGTGTATTAAAAATAGATGATACATAGCTAATCCTAGCAGTTCCATAAAATTGTAAAATATTACGTGCTAACTTTGCTGCAATGAATAGTCGCATAATACGTTCATTGTGCCTTGCTGAATAACTACGGAAAGATAGTTCAAAGTCCACCTCATAAAAAAGGGTGTGTGTTTGAGTGTGGTAAAGACAGGGCTAAAGGCGGGTGAGAGCACTATTTGTAATGGAACAGGGCTAACATATCATCTCACTGCCACTCTGTTAGACTGATCTGTCAATCAATCAATCGTTTAAGAATCACCCATAGAAACCATCACTAAACCCAGGTTATTTAGCTCTTTACACCCATTTAAAGCACCATTATGACCTTGTAGTTAGCTTCAGTTATGCAAAATATATATACTATATTTTGCATACAAATAGCAAAGGCAGGAAGTTAATAATGCTATTTATAAAACAAAACAGCCCTAATGTTAGGTGAATGGCTTTCGGCCATGGTTCAGCCAGGTAATGAAACATGCGCCTGGATTTAAGCGCATGAATCACCTATCGATTCAAAAGCACTCTGCGGGTGCCTACAGTTCAGTGTGCACTTGAGTCGTCTGAAGGATCAAGGCCTCCATCCGTTACGAGAAAACACAGAAAGGTGTTTGTCACGTGGATTTTAGGACTGTATGTATACAAGGACTCCGTGAGTGAAAATTACCAAAAATAAAGGGTAAGTCAGGAAAAAGATGCCAAGAGTACTGTGGCACGCTGGCTCTATCTCGCTGTAGCACGAGCCCTTTGGAAGGGGCTGCGGTGCTGCTCTGTGACCTGGGTTTCAGCATGCTCATCTGTCGGTGACGGGCTGGGGAGCAGGAGGTGGCTTTGCTTCACCTTGCCTTTCGGTTTCCTCTCAGACGCGCTGAGCTGTGTACTGGATCTGCAATGGCATGTTCCTTTTGGCAGCTTCTTTCTACAAGTTTACTTGATTGTGCCTCCACAAACCACCGTAGCAGCACACCCCGGCGGGGCAGCGTGAAGGCACGAATGTGCAGCTCGGTGTAAACTCACTGCAGCTTCTCATTGAACATGAGCCGGAAGGAAACAGCTGTCCGTCAGCCGCTTGCTCCTTGCAAAGCAGTGCATTAAAATACACAAGCGTGGCTCCATACAAAATGATACCTTAAAATATATTTTAGAAACTATAGGGGGAATAGTGGCAGATGTAATACAGAGGCTCCTCATGCAAGCCTGTTTTGCAAAAGAACTGTTACTAACCTTTACTGGGACTGAGGGAACTTGAGTAGTTTGCTTAATTTATGTGTAGGCAAAACTGTAAATGCCCAGAACCTTTGGTACAGCACAGACCAGTCAATCTGATTGTTAGGGTCCACCACTGGACCCTAACAATCAAGACTCGTTGCGACTGAAGAAAGTGGCGAAGCTCCCATGGACTTCAGCAGAGGCAAAAAGGTGTCTTTAAGAGCGCAGGATTTAACGCAGGCACGAGCAAACACAAGGCAATGGAGCATGCAGACTTTGCTGGTGAGTAAGCAAACAAAAGAAGGCCTCCTGAGCAAAATGTGTTTTAATTTGATATTTGCAGGAAAAAAGGCGGTAAGGGATTTAACTCATTTATAAGTGTTAAAGCAGAAGACGAAGGAGAATAGCAGACTAAAAGTTGAGAGCTATTTGAGGTCTGGATGAAGTAGGCGGGAGGAAGAGTTAGGAGGGGGGAAAAAGAGAAGGGACTGATGAAGGCAAGAGCATAAACGTAGTCCTGGACTGTGGAGTGCGTGGGATACAGGACTGAGTAATTCACTTGCGACACACTGGATACCCTTGAAAGAATTTAAAGTTGGTGGACTATTAAAATCTATAAATAAGGGACATCTCTAGCCAATATTTCCATTGCTCTATTAACTGGTCTCACACTCCTCTATCTCCCAGAATGCAAGAATACTAAATAGTTAATGCTCTGAATAAAACATCTCTCCAGCCCGCTTGTGATCAGTATGCGCTGAAATGTGCCTGCTCAGACAATCCCTCTGACCTGAGGAACATAGAGTGCACTTATTAGCACTCTGTGCTACTGTCCAGGGTAGAAAAAGTTCAGCTACTTCTAGTTTAGACAACGTGGTGTTTCTTACTCTTCATTGCCTGACCTCAAACACTATGCTAACAAGCTTTCCAGTTTTCTACCCCGTGTTAGCACTGATCTCCTTGGGAAAAAAAAAAATGCCTGTAGAAGTGAAGAAATCCGACAAAGACTAGGTAGACCACTGAAAAGCACAAGCAACTTCAGTGGGTTTTGGGGGTACCAGCATCCTCATTATTTGCTCCAAGGCACCCTTGTTTCCTTAACAACACCAGCTTCTCATGTCAGAGGAAGTCTTCTGTTAAAGCAAGGGGAGTGCTGTTTTGCTGAACAGCACAAACCAACACAACAATAGTGTTTACAAAGAACTTCAGATGCTTTACAATAAATCTGGATGTGCTTAAAAATCCCATAAGGGTTTTAAAAAAATCTGAATGTGTTTTCTCAAGTAACTATTTAAAGCATATTACAGTTTATTTAATTGCATTGGGAGTTTTCAAAGCATATCAGGGCAAAACAGTAGAGTATAGGCCCCAATATGCTAATTAATAGCTAGCTAGACCCCTGAAATAAACCTGCTACACTTCATTAATCAGACAGTAATTGAATTGGCACAGTACTTCTGTGCAAACTATATGTAGATTGAAGTACCAGTCCTGCCAATGGAGAGGGTAACTTTCTCCACACAAGTATGTTTTTGGACAATGCATTAACATTTTTTCAGTGGGCAGTTGGCCTTTATAATTCATACTTTTCTGCATGGAAAAATCTCACATTACTGAACTCAGTGAATTATTGCTCATGCTGAGACAGTCTTTTAGGTAAGTACTTTTCAATGACTACAAGTTCAGCTCA
Source organism: Pygoscelis adeliae (assembly GCF_000699105.1). Classification (NCBI taxonomy): domain Eukaryota; kingdom Metazoa; phylum Chordata; class Aves; order Sphenisciformes; family Spheniscidae; genus Pygoscelis; species Pygoscelis adeliae. The sequence continues at coordinate 1,620,083 of NW_008825016.1, read as the reverse complement.
GTGGAAAAGAACAAATCAGAACTGATACACATTGCTTTGTCATCTAAAGACATCTGCCAATTAATGTTATTATAAAATAATAGTGTTGAACAGATGTTTCATTGACAACATTTATCAACTGTATGAAAGCTAACTACCTGGGGACTTAACTGGCAAATAGCGACTACTTTGCTTACAGAAAATGAAATAGGAATTTTTCCGGCAGAACTGATGAAGTGTAATTTTGGATATTCATTGTCCATAGTCAGATCTCATAAAAGGGTTAACTGGACCAAAAGGAAGTGGACAAAACCCCCCCTACTTTAAATTTATAACATTTTCCTTATGAAATAATTACTTAGCATTCCTCCAACTTTAGAAAAGAGGCCACATATTTGTGGTACGACCTTGGGCAAGTCACTTTGCTCCAAGGTGCTTTTCAGGGTATCTGGCAGATGTTTAAAGCTAGGTGCCAGAGGCATCTTCAACAGCACTGAGCTGTTCAATTCCAGTTTAAATCAGTGGGAGTCAGGCACTCCAGCATTTCTGAAAATTCAGAGATCTGTATCTCTGGATCCCTCACCTGACCTTCTGCCATTGCTTGCCTGTCTTCCCTGCCATAGACTTCTGTCAGACTGTCCACAGGCTTCAAGTCAGATAACCATTTGAGCATATTCCTGAACTGGATCCTTAGTATTTGGCAGTTCTGAAGTTTTCAGTATCTTCTGCTAGATTGCTAATGTTGCTTTAAGGAAGTTACTCTCTCTAGATACACATATATGTCTATTATTAGGTATTCTATATATCACTTTCATTAGGGGAAGAAAAGACACTTTGTGATTGCAAGCAAGCACACCAAGTTTCAGCTGTAAAGTAAGACTTAGAGAAATGTATAAGGAACTGAAAATGACCCTGAATAATGAAAATGCTTGAGTATTCTTAATTAACTATAAGCATTGCAATGCATACCAGCTATAATGTGCGCGTGTGTGTGTGTGCATGCACACATACACACTGCATGTATTTCACAGTGCCAAAACACTAAATTCCTATGGTAAGATGCAATTAATAAGCAGCAAAGGGGGATGGGATAATTTTTAACATAAAGTTGTATTAGTATATGCCTGTCAAGGCAACAATAACAAATTAACATTACGTTAAAGGGGAGAAACAGCTGTGATAGTCATATCATTTATCAGAGGAAGCTACAGTTCTTTGATCTAAGAAAAACAAAGAAAATTACCTAGTGTTTTTTCAACAAATAGTTTAAACCGATTAGATATTTTGAACTTTCATGCCTATTGAGGGAAACACTATCCTTAGAGTTGGCTTGTTAACAAAAACTAGTGTAACACTTTGGGGAATATATTCTCCAGCTATCTTATTTCTTCTAATCATTGTCCCTTTTCACTGGAGAATTTCCCATTATTCAGCAACATATGGACCAAACATTTCTTCAGTAATCATGTCTGAACAAAGTAATCATTCCCTCATTAACCAATTATTCCTCAGAATCAAATGAAACAGACATATTTGCTAAGACAATTTCCTTTAATAAACCCTATGGAACCGTACCTCATGCATACCCCATTCAAATAGTTTAATTCAAAGATCACAGTGTAGATGATGAAGAGGGATTCTTGTTTTACACTGACAATAAGTGATCTCAGGAGCAAGGTTAGGGATGGAATTAATACCAGATTAAAGAAAAAGGCAATGTTAAAAGAGCAGTAATTACTGGCTAAAAATTTAACCTTTTGCATTCCACGCTATCCCTTTTCTGTATGCTTAAAGCTCAGAGTGCAATTCTGTTCATTTTAAAGGAGCTTGGAGTACAGGTGGATAGAGAGGCTCTGAAAGGGCCACCAGTCTATGCAATACTCACATACACATCCACAATGGGAAAAAAAAAAACAATCAAAAAGTAGTGAATTTCTATGTCAGCTGAGGAAATATACCGTCATAATATGTGGCAGTACAGAAAGCACCCAGTCAGACTGTATCTGGTGAACCTTTAAAAACTTCTGGCTATTTGGATTTCTAAATAGGCTGATAAAGAAAAATCTGATCTTGAAAGCTCAAAGTAAAGTTTATCAAGCAGGTATGTGTTTACTTGTTGTATACAGTACTTTCATTACCTCTTTCTCAGATACAATTCACTTTGCTCTTTGAGAGCTTAGAAACTTCATTATAAACCCAGAAAACTAACAATGTAATGTTATCCTAGCTTCCTTCTTTTTAGTACTGAAACAGATAGTTGTAAAATGAACAATGAACTCTCTCTTTAAGATATAGCCAAGGTTTCAGCATTCTTCAGTTCCTTTGTTTCTTCTTGCTGTTTTCAGAGAAAAATACAACCCGAGAGTGTGTTGTAGGGATAGTCAGCTGAAAAGCCAAATTCTTCAGCTTTCACTTGGCTAAAACTCCCAGGGGGTGAAAGTTGTGGCCAATATCTTACAATGCATTTTGAAAATGTTAAGCTCTACTTAAGTATTACTATAATATCTTACAATGCATTTTGAAAATTCTAAGCTCGCCGTAATTATTACTATCATCAGTTATTTCTGATTTGCAGTCTAGAGTCAGAAGAGGAAAACAAGAGCAACCACATTTTTCTCAAACACGTGCTCCAGTGTTCTTTCACCATTAACTTGCAACGTAACAATACCACCCTCGGATCCTTCATGAGCTTGAGATGCAGATCACTTCATGCATTTTTGTTCCTCACAGGTAACTGTGTTACCTGGAACTGTCGTTTCTGCCACAATTGCCACCAAACTTTAACCCGCAAATCCCCCACATGCTAACAGTCTATCTACCGGAGCATCTGTGCTTCCCTATCCTCCAGCTTGGTGATTGCCCCAAACCAGCAAGCTAGCTACAAAGTAGCTCATTGGACATCAGTAGCAGCCCATCTGGGGTAATGTAAAAGTCAACACGTGCTGTGAAACTTGAGCTAGAAGCTGGGTAAAATACTCTGTTAGCCTGTGCTCACCCTGGTGAAACTATGTGTCTCTCTGTGTTTTAAGAGTCCTGAGTTACGTTGCCCCTACGAGTTAATTCATTTGCTGAAGCAAAACTTTTTGGACTGCATTACAAATTACGTATGCAGGAGACATTACTTACAAAAGAGAAGTATGCTGATTATAATTAACCCATGATTATGTCCTTATTCAAACTAAAAATTAGCTCACAGTTGGGACAGATATGCCAAAAATACCTTCAAAATTGTCATTCATATACCCAAATTATCTGTCGTCTTATTCAGATTAACTTTCTGGTAGGGCAAGGGTTCTGTTTTCAAAATTCTTACACTAATTTTATTTCTTTGTCTATAAATCAGAAGTCTCAACCAGTTAGTAATTCACGAGTGCCAGTAAGACTGTGATATCTCCACAAACTAGTGGTGACAGCTGTCATTCTACTGTGAAACACTTTCTAAAAAGTTTTATTCTCTACCCCTCGTGCTGAGGATCTGGACACTTGAGACAAGACTCTGGTTTTCAGTCTGTAATTTTCTGAATATTGTCATCAAATCGCAGGCCAGCGGATTCACAGCTCTCATGCCCAAGGGATTCTGAGATGAAGTCACTATAAGTGAACAGCCTACACATATTTTTTAAAACAAAAACCATTCACTTTCATTTCTGGATTTGTTCTCAAGGTAATAAATACAATAATCAGTTCTCCTTATATTTAGAGGTATTTCACTCACTTTATTATAGTGTTGTCTACCAGAGTTGCAATGGTTCAGTTTCAGCCGTCATTTCTATGACAAAAAAATAACTAGCCTTTAAGAATCCACTCAAGGATGAAATCTGGCAAACAAGGCATGTGCATGAAAGCAAATTCTCTCCTTTAAAAAAAAAGAATAACATGAGAATACTTCCCTCCCCCCCCCCCGTAAGCTTTTAAAACAGAGGACAACTGAAAAAGCTTTGGGGGATTCATAGCTCTCTTCCTATACAATATCTATTATTTAATGTATTACGTAGGTAATGACACCTCTGTGTCTTTCTGACAAAATATTAAATAATATAGAATCTTAATCCTCAGGCCATTACTTTGTTTTGCAAAGGGATTAGGTAGTAAGCAAAGACACTTTAACTCACTAGCTAAATACGCTACTTACTCAAATTTGGGATGACTGTAAAAATGTAGTGCTTTCTCTTTTCCAAAGCAAATGCTGCTGTAAATGAAAACTTTTAGTCACTTGCTTCCACACAAAGCAGGCAGCACACTCACTACAAAACAAAGCAAAACCCCCCTGCCCGCAATGGACAAGCATTGCCTGTAAAGCATTGACATTACTGATATTTATCCATAAGTTATGCAGCTACTATTATATATTCATTCATGATTATTGCTCCAGAGTTGTTATGGCAAACCGAGATCCCTAATTTACACATTAAGGAACAGCATATTTTAATATGATAGTTTTAAATGCCTTGACATACATTTCTAAAAACTAACGCATTGATGACCTGGAGGTTTAAAGCTTCCTACATTCTCACACATAGGATAGCCTGCCACAGCTCTAGGAACAGCTTTAGGGTCTCTCTGGAGAAACATCTGTACACTAAGGACATTCAGAAGCCAGCCACTGCAATTCTCTGGGCACTTACTACCATGTTCATACTAAGATTTTTGCTTCAGCTGTCCTATGCCGCCCTATTTGAGATACTCTTCTGCTTGCCAGCTAAGTGCCTCAACAACTCTGCAAATGTCATCTTATCCAAAATGCCTATTGCCATTTGATCGTGTGACACTTGAACAAGTAATTATTTTTTTCCCACCTTTGCACAAAATATTCAGGCTTTCCTATACAGACTGTGTATAATACACTACCAGATATTCTTCTTTCCAGGTATTTCTCTAATTTCTCTTTTTTTGCCTAGCCTTTATTAGTTCATTTTCCTTTTGAGTGAGACCAAATGTAGCTGTATATTTTTTTTCATAATATATTGAACATTTAAGAACATGTTGAACTTGATGATATTAGCATGGTCATCCTGAGACAACCTTGAATTTGCTCTGTTTAGTGACTGGTAAGTCCCAGAAAGATCGTCTTTTGAGCTTGGGGCTTTTTTCTGGGGGGGGGGTGTGTGTGTGTGTGTGGTTCCCCCCCCCCTCCCTTCCCCCCCCAAAAAAAAGAAGATCTGCCCGGTGTGCCTCCAGGACACATAGTAGAGCATGCAGCACAACCCAGGAGGCAAGTGGGAGCATGGTAGCAGGTTTGCAGGGTGAAAAGCAGTGCTAGGCGAAGTCCCTCACTTGGCCCCAGAAGCAATATGTTTGCAGAGGAAAGACAATATAACTGAGCTACTAAGCCCCCTCTCATTGCAAGGCTAATTAGCTTAAGTGGTTTGCCAAGTAAATGCAATATTACTGCTTTTGGAGCTAGCTCAGTTAGATACTATTTTTGGAGGCCTCTCCATGTTAATTAAACATATTTCACTGCATGTTGTGAACATGCCATTAGTTCCTTTTCTATTTCTAATTAATGGAGAACCTTGACCATAGCTATGCATCATTATATTAAAACTTTATTTTTTGTCCTATAAATGGACACGTTTCAGAAATTAAAGAGAGTGATGCACAGGAATTTATCAGTCATTTCTATGGAAATTGAAAAGCTTCCATTACTAGAGGGCAGCTAAAAAAACCCCAACCAACAACCAAAATTTTCATGCAGCCCTCTGCCCAGCAATCAAAGTCATCTTTCTGTTTCTGTAAGGAAGTCTGAACACAGCTGCTAAACTAGTCCAAATACCTAATGAGAATTCAGAGTAGGGTGTTTTAAGGAAGAACTTATTTCAGTTTGTTTCAGGCAATTGGTTTCAGGTGATAGCATAATAACCTGTGCAGAAGCTTCTGCCAGGGGCTTCTCATGGATACAAACACCATATTGCTGACACTTTTCCAAACAGATTTTGAATGCTTCAGCATTGGAGCAGAGTTCAGCTACATAATCCACTTTTTGATGATCATATCTAGTAAGGTGTCTCTGCCTGGATTATACTGACTAACAGGCTACTGGCCAAGGTCAACACATGGTGCACCTTTTCTATTTTTATCATAAACAGGGATTCAATTGAAGGTCTACGCTGAGGAAGCCCAGCCTACTACCTTTGTAGTGATGTATCCTTATCGGGACATCACAGAAAATTACAGTGTAGACAACTTTAAAAAAAAGGCACTGAGAAAAATTAAGCTTGAAATCTCAGACTACCTAGCACCTTATCGAAGGGCCAGCATGTTCCAGAGGTGGAGAAACACTCTGCGAGTGAGATAAGAGGCAAAGCCTGCTTGGCACAGCTGAGCTTGCAGTCAGCTTCTGCTGCTGCTCCAGGGTTCGGGGGGACAGGCTGCGTGTCTTTGTCATACAGATTCATTCATTCCCTGCTACCACTGCTCACCCTAGGGCAAGGAACTTCAATTTAATTTTTAATTTTAAAGACAAGCTCAGTCTTTAATATTTTCCCCTTATGCATGAGTCGCAGGTATGCATAGTTCTCAACAGACACCAAGCCCTGTGCGCCTCTCACTTTTAACTTGCCCATATATTGTGGTTCTGGCAAGTAATTTTAGAAATCTTCCTTGCTAAATAGCAGTGGGGGATCGTGCAAAGATTTTCTTTGCCTTAAGTAGACAAGAAACAAACCCAAAACAACAAGCACTTCAGCAAAAAAGGTTTGGACAATACTGCCTGCGCTATTCACTCCATCCCAACGCCGAAGGCTGCCAGCTGGCCAAGGCGGCAGGTAATGGCATAGATCTCCCTGCTTCCTCTGCTTTGGGTTATGCCCAAGTGTTAGAGTAGAGCTGCAGCAAAGGTAGGTGGGTAGGTTTGCTCTAACATAACAGGCTATGTAATAGGGTGGCTGATATGTGGCCTTGTTTTTAGCACGGTATGGGAAAACGGACACATTCGTCTTCTATGCCTTTACTATTGGTAGTCCTTTTATATGACATACAAAATTTCAGGTATAACTGGGAGAAAAAGACTGGAGTCAGAAGAATTCTTTCATTGTCTGTGAGTGCTGTGCTTGTTACCAGAAAGTTTCCTTTGGTGGTAGCCCTTTGCTCGGACAGGCTAATTTATCGAAACAGCATCCACAGCAATTCTTCACGTTGTTCTTTCTTATAAACACTTTCAATATAGTTTGCCTCTACTTTATTGATCTGAAAAGTCTTTAAATATTTGACTTAGTAAGAAAAACCATGCTCTGACTGACATCCTGTCATGAAAATTTGTCTAGGAGGTTTTTGTTAGAAGCACACACACAAGCCCATCATATATATGGATAATATTTTCTTCGCATTGAATAGCAATGTTGTACCTAAAAAACTATAATTTTTTTTCTTTACCTTTTTTTTTTCCTGGAAAATGTACAAATGCTGACAGAATATGATTAATAAGGAATTTAAAGATCTGAAATTTCCAGCAGAGCAAGGTTTTTTTTAAATTTATATCAAATGACTTTTGTAAAAATAATTATTTTTGGTCAGTCAAAATATTTAGCTTTGTTTCCAATGTGTGACTGATTTGGTTAATATATGACAAATATATTTCTACATGGGAAGTAATTTTAAAGTTTAGAAAAATGAAACTTTGCATTCTGAAAGCGCTAAACCAGAATATTTCAACCTTACTGAAATATTTTTTCTGGAAATTAAATTTTTAAGGAAATAAACCTGCCTTACTGAAAGTGTTTTATGCTGATTAAACAGCATTTTTGAATAGAAAAAAACAAACAAGCATTCTTCTGGAAAATATGTTTCCAAATCTAGTGACTGTACATTTGCATGCCACCTTATCCTAGCTGCGATGGATGTAGTCAGGTCCTTATGTGATACATTCAGATTGAGTTTTATATTCACTATCCTTGAATACCCTCAGACAGTACAGTTTGATACCAGTTCAAGGGAATCAAATTTCAATCACTAGAAGGTTCACAGAAAGTGATCATAGAAGAGGCATAAACACAACAACCCATTTCTAAAACTGAAGTGAATATTCATCTCCTTTTTCTGCAATACTTATTCAACTCTATAACATATTCACTGTTCATAAATAAATCAGCGCACCTTACAGCTACAAATACATTAACTAAGTTTAGTTTTCTGTCACTGGGGCTAATTTTAGAGCTGTGTGAAAATGATTAAAATGTTTTCACAAAAAATTTGGCTTGTAGATTTCCATTTTGTTACTGGCAATGCCGCACCTGCAGAACACACTTTTTTCTGTTCACTCTGTTTACAGGCTCACACCATTTTTTTGTATTATTAAATGGAAGCAAGCAAGGTAGCTCCTTCGCTCCCTTCCTGCTGTGTGCTTAAAGGGAGGAAAACAGAGCTGGAAGCAACTGCGTTAGGTTTCTAGGACTCCCCTCCTCCTCCCTGCTCAAGTTCCTCCTCCCAAGCCCGACCCAGTGAATGTGGCTGTGAAGTCCTGACCCAGATGTCAACACAAAGTGCTTTTCCATAGATTCCCATATGGCAGTAACATGTCACTGGCATCAGGATTTTAATCATTAGCGCTCAATGGAAATATTTTGCTTAAGTCGGTCCACCCAAATAGCAAAAAGAAAATGTAGAAATAGGCACTACGTTTTTCAGTGTCAGGTTAAATTTAGAGCTTTGTGAAAATGAACATGCCAAAAAACCCCAGAAAAAAACCCCCAGATTTTGGTCACAAGGAAAAGATTCATCTCCATCTAGCATTAGCAGCAGGACTGATGGAAAAAAGAAGACAAGACACTTCCCGGTGCACACATGGTACTACATACGCAAAACGTTATGTTAGGACTGCTCTGCCATTGGATTCCCAGGGGGTACCGAAATATATCTGATCCTGACAAGCTATGGAATCCCAAAGTCCTACGAGTCAGTATGATGACTCATTAAATGTGCTACCAAAAATTGTTAAATTCACACAGGAGTCTTCTTTTACAGAACTTCTAACTTGCTCCTCCACCGTCGCACGTCTCACTGCTCACAGCTGAAGTGTTACACTATCTAACTTGCAGGCTTACACAGTCAGTCCCTGCACTGAAAACGCCAGAAGGAAAACATATTCTGTACCCCATAAATCATATACACTGGCGCTGGCCAAAACAGTCTCTCCTTTTTTGTGAATCCCCAGTCTGAAGTACGTATGGCTGTTTTTTCTATTTATATATTACTTCTCTTATCAACAGAACTATGATAGAAAGCAATATACATCAAACATGTAGCTAGCATCCTCAAGTTATACATAAGTTTATGCAGTGAATAGATTAGGGAATAGAAAGTCTAGTCTGAAGCCCATGCAAAAGCTCTCAGCTAAGTCAGTGGGAAAAAAAAAAAAAAAAAGAAAAAAGAAAATATTTGGATACTTCTCTAAGCTATTTTAAGTAGATCTGGGAAATATTGGGATAAATCTTACCTAACTGCATGAATGGGTTAACTGGCTTTACTGAGGGTAAAGGAACCTGGCAAATTTTCACCAGCTGAGAGCCTATGCCCAAGTTTTCAGATTTTTTGATTTTTTATTCTGGCATGATCCTGTTTTCCTTTGGTATTTGTCTATTCCTGGCATATGTCCCCCATTCCTTTTATGAACAATAAATCAAAGAAAACATTTAATTCTTCTGAAGTGTCTACCTCTCAATAAATTATCCTTCTATTCTCTTTGAGGCACTGCCGTCTCCTTCACTGACCTCCCGTTCCTTAGACACTTGAAAAATGCCTTAATATATATCTAAACTTTTCTGTGATCCTCATTTCATTTTTCACCTTTGCTTTCCTCATAATTTTTGGTGAAATTCATTCTCTCATACTTCCAGATCTCTCTCATACCTGGGTGTTTTATACCTCACATACGCCTGTGTCTCAACCCTTAATTACTTTTTCACATCTTTATTTACCCACATTGACCTTTTTTACTTTCTAGTGTATATATTGTTGGATAGGACACATAACCCTTGGCCATACATTAATTTATCATTGCACATTTTTCCATTTCCCTTCTGTGGCCTTTGTACAAAATTCTATTACTTTATTCCATTGGATTTCACCCAATTCTTGCCATATGTTTTCAAATTTCTTAGTCTGAATTTCAGCATCTTATCACCAACCATTTAGCTCTGACTTTATTATTAATTATAAAATCTGGGTTCCAAATATGTAACCAGTTACACATACTCAGATGCACACAAGTCTTCTTTCCGAAGGTCCATACTGTGCGGCAGGCTGGGAGCCCTGTTGATGGAGCTGTACACCTATTCAGACTCACATATATCTGGAGAACTGAGGTCCTACTGCATTCTGTTTTTTTGCCAAGTTTTCCCTGGGCATATTCTGGAATTTGATCAACACATAGGACTTATTCATAGGTAAATAGTATGTTTAATTAATTTCACTTCCTATTCTGTTCAGGAAAATAGGATTTTTTATTAGTTACTTCCTTTTCCATTTATGACATATGCGCACTGTCCCCTCAAACATAGCCAAACGTTTTATGTCTTTGGATTTCTGTTTAAGTTGTAGAGTCGAACAGTGAGCAGTCATGAGCTGGCTGGCACCATTTCTGTGTTGCTGTTGGATGGATGTGGCCCTTGTGATTGGTCTTCCTAGTATAAGCACTCTGCAGCAGCTGATTTTAAAGGTCTTTTTCCATAAACAGTGGTGACAGTAAGACTAAATCAGACTCACAGAGTCCAAGCACGAAGAGGATGCAAACACAGCCAAATGAATTTACTATGAAAATGTAAATGAATAATCACTGAAAATTATTTGTAGCAAGGGTTTTCCAGTATTATCGACAGCGATCAAGGAATTGATCATTTGTGGCAGCATTTGCACAAACTGATTTTTCAGGTCAACTGAAAATGAATCTTTTTCAATTTCCTGGCCAAAGTGAAAAATAAACAAATATTGTTTCCATTTGCTCTATACCTGTTCTGCCAGTTGGGGATAAGTTCAAAGTGTATGAAAGACAGGTACTATCATTTCCTTGGGCAGAAATGTCATGAGTAGCAACTATCTGCCGACTGAGTATCAATGCAGAAACAGAGCAGCTGGTTTGGGAGCTAGAGCACCCCTTACCTGGCAGAAAACTTTCTTTGTGGGACAGATCATGTGTTATTGTTGCCCACAGCTGAGCAAAAATCAACTGAAAAACAGTTGAAACACTTCTGAAAATCAGCCTTAAGGTGACTCAAACAGGGCATTCAGAAAGCAAGGTACATGGATTCAGGATTTATTTTGTATAACTTGCTTAGCCGATACCTATTCCCAGTCACAAAACTCAATACACTTAGCTTTGGTAGCCTTCATCTTTGCCATCTTTTTCCCACAGTCTTAATTTCTCAACTCTTTCAACCAGTTGCTTCGTCTCAACTCGTAAGGTCTATGGCATGCTGCTGCAATCTCTGGTACGGCAGGAAGCCCTCTTGAAGCGGGGCTCCACAGGGTACTTTCATGCAGAGAAGTAACACTGGATTGAATTATGTGTGTAAAAACTAGCAGAGCCCTGGAAGAATTCAGCAGCGGTAGGGCTTATGCAGAGGCAGAGGAAGTTGCAACACCCATGTAAGATGTGACACTTCCAGAGGCTTTGGCAGGACTCCGCTCTCGTATCTGCTACACAGATACAAACGCACAGCACATGCTTCTCTGCAGAGCTGTTAGCCACTGTCTTGCTACAATGGATGAAGACAGTTATTGGGCAGAAAGCATCACGTCACAAGACTTACTCATCAGTTGCAGGGAAACACTGTCTCATCATGTGGACTAGCTCTCATCTGCACACCTATGTTAAGTATATTTAATGTGCTAAGGAACAGGTATGGTCTGAAACATCCACGATACACAGATCCTGAAACAGAGTTTCAAGTAGGATCTTATTTGTGCATTTCAGTGCTTGTTAATCATATTCATTCACATTCCTAGCAGGCATATGGGGAGAGTCTATACAGAAGCCAGCCAAGAGGAAGAAGCAACTAAAATAAACAGATGGGTGGACAGGGAGGAAATAATATTAAGTAGTTAAACACATAATATAGTGTCTGGAGAGAAAAATAAAAGGGCTAAGAAAAAAATATCAAGCAAGAACCCTTCTCTCCTTCCTTACAACACACGGAGCAAGTGATAAGGGCTTTTGGGGAAAATTGTAAACTGTTTGTAAACAAATACAGAGATTGTAAAGATGAATATAAGGGACATAGCGGCACATGCAGAGGGGTCAGACTCCATTTTCTATTACCCTGGAATAAATAAAAATAACTTTACTGGCTTTCAGTGAGGTTCTTCTAGATTTACACTAACATAATTAAAAGCAGAATCTGGCCCAGAAAGTGGATTCTTGAATTTAACCAAAACATTATGATGAAGTGAAAAATCAGCAGAGGCTAAAATAGTGATGGATATAAACTCCAGCTGGTCAAATAATGAAAGACAGATTCATGAAGATGTGACTCAAATCTGATTTTTTTGCTACCAGTGGAGTCATACTCTTCATTATTCTCCTAGTCTCCTATTTAAAAGTTTAGTCATCCAGTCATGGTGAAGAAACAATACCATGTGAAAACTGTAAATGTAGTAAACAATTCACCAAATGAACCATCTGAACTACGCAGGAAAAACTGAAGAATTCATTATCAGTAATCAGTAGCATGCGGGGAATAACTCACAAGGAGACAAAAAACCTCTTTGCTTCTTTGATTTTATTATTACTATATATTCTATTGTTATTTATTTTTATTACATTTATTATGTATTTATTGTATTATATATTACTACTCAGCCAGCTCTGGTGTGAACATACTCTCAGTAGGTGCGGGGCATCACCAGCAAAAGGAGAACAAGACAGATTTTTAACTCAAGGGTTTAAAATCTGCTTTATGCAGAAGACAGCAAAAATACCATAATGTCGATATTGGGAACTCCTTAGTGCCACTGAGACTAGTGGCAATGGTGGCAATGGTGGCAACAAAAGAGGGACGAGCTTATTTGGCATTGGATTAACTCCATTTCCAGTTCGGCAAAACTCCCTTCCTAGCATATTAGTACAAAGCTAGCAATAGTACTCGTCACAGAATAATGAAGAACTTTGAAACACTGGTAACCACAGGACAGAAGCATAAAAAATCCAGTGTCTGGACTGGATCCAACCTGCTTGGTATAATTTGGATTTACAGAATTTCACATTATGTTTTAAATGCATGTCTTTAGTCTGTGTAGCTACAAATAAAAGATGTTGCCTTACCGGAAACCACTAAGCATTGCCTTCCTGTCTGTCAGAAAGAGAGAAAAAAACCTAAGAAGGACGTGAAGAAAAACTGAAAAAAGCAGAACAGGCACGTCTTGAAAAATGCCCACTGAGCTACCACTCACTTAGAGCCTTCTACGCAATGGTAACTTCGTGGTTGTGCCCATGGAAGCAGAAAGTCTGCGTTTTTTGAAAGAGGGTAACATTTGTTGCTTAGATGTAATAGAGGAAAGAACAACAACGCAGCTCTGCTCTCCACTGATCCCAAATGGGGCAGATTTTCTGGGCTCTTAGGCTCCCAGAAGGTTTTTGTGAGCATGTGATGCTTCCCTTTTCAGTCCTGCCGCCTTCTCTCCCATCCCTAAGGACGAGACAACTATTTTGGACAAAGTGAAAGTTTTAGATACATGTAAACCCCAGTGATTCAGTGAATCAAATGTTCATCTTCTAGGACTTGGAGAAGACAAGGGAAATACCATAACTTAAATGAGCAGACACAAAGTCTGTCTTTCTAGACTCACTAGGGATAATCCAGTATACTTATTTTCTCTGTGAGGTCTTCTTCCCCTCCTCCATCCCTTCCCCCAAGAAATACGGATACTCTACACATTCATCCAAATGTTACCATCCAGAGCACACAGCTGTAAATACTAGAAATGCAATAGGTTTTTTTTTTCCTTAAATGTAAAAAGAAGTATAAAGGAAGGGGAGGAGCTGGGAGGCTTAATTATTGTCTTTCAGAGGTGCAGAAAAGTTTGAGGGGACTCATATTTATGGAGAGACAATGATTTTATTTTGCTGTAGTGCATGAGAGGAGTGGAGAGGGAATTCTGTAAAAGAAAATAAAAACATGACTGCTCTGAGTCTGTTTGTCTGGGAATTACTTTGGGTTGCTGCTGGGAGCAAGGAAAAGATATCCAGAGGAGGAGAAAATGGCAATATTAAGCCACAGGGTCTTGTGAGGAGGGGAAACAGAGTGCAGTGAAGCACAAAGTGTGCTGTGCTCCTCAGGCTGTGCTGTGCTAGTGTTATGCTACATCGTTGACTTCCTAAAGCCATGAGCTAGAGATTGGGCTGAATCTTCATGGAGACTTTGGAAACACACATTTCTTTCTTAGAAGATGGGTGTAACTACAGAGTTACACTGCACCTCTGTCTGTTGTTATTTCTAAGTTTCTGAAGCCACAAAAAAAAAAAATTAAAATCATTTCAGTTGTAAGAAGTGGGTAATAATTTTAAATGGTGGAATGCAGGTTTTATTTCCAGTTCATAACAAGATCCTCTATCTCTCAGGATTTAAAACATTTACCATCAGTAGTCTCCACCTTTCCACTAAGAGCAGTGACATTTTTTTCTATTCAGATTAGCTTAATATCTTTTTATTTGTTGCAAAAGAGAACCTTTTGTAGACTTACAGGCTTACAACCTTACAGACTGCAAATTACGGTATTTTCCACAAGCCATTCAAAACTGTACTTGGGTGTTTAAAAGATACACCTAGATTTTTACACTGCCTGCCTCATCCCTCAGAAGATGAGCACAAGCTCACACTAATTCAGGGTTAGATTTAGAAATGAACATTTTTTATCATTCTTCATACTATATGGTAGATTGTTTTCTTCACTGAAAGCATGTACCTGAAATTTCCTGACTTGTGGATTCCTCCAGGAGTGGTTGTTCCATGCTGTGCTCTCCATTTTTGGATGAGATATTGCCATATTCTTGTCCAAAGGGTTCACATGAACTCGTTATTTAGGAGTGAATGGCTCTTCACCCCAAAATGAGTAGAATGGATGAGAAACAGGAATTTTATTTTCAGCAATTTTTACTCGCAGGTCTGAAGAGTTTCCTCTATATTTTTCATAAAAGAGTGATGCTATCTACTACTAGGGAAGATTCCTATACTCTGTTCGTGTTTAACTGCCACTTGTAAGAATTATGCAGGCATATCAGTAGGAAAAATGCAGTTCTTCAACTGTGTTCAGAAAACATGGGGATAGCTTTTCTTTATTATTATTGGTCTAAAAAGCATTAGTATTGACTTACAGATGGTCACCTACACTGGAAGCTTATGAAAGAATCTTAAATTGTGGAAAGATTATTCTAAATTTAGGGAAGCATCAACTCCCTAATGCTAAAGGTGGAGTCATGCTGCTAAACATATTAGTATTTCTTAATTCAAACACCTGTTCTGCCCGAAAGATACATAAAAAAGCTCTTATTTATTGCTTGCATCTCCATTTCAGATTTAATCTCACTATAAATTCATCTCATGTTAATTTATGTGCAAACAAAGACACACACATTTTAAATATCCGAAATGCTGGAAATAAACTTATTTTTAATTTTGTGCTTGTTTTCCATTTGTCAACCAGCAAATGAAAGGACTGAATAAATCATGCACTAATTGCCAGCGGTGCTAAATTTAGTGTGAGATCTGGAATCCTTTTGATCAAAACCGCTGAATATGAAATCGTCCTCAGCTCTCTAGGCAACTTTATCCGCCTTTCTATTCTCCATCTGTCAGTCACCTGGGAATTTGTGAACTATTCCATATGTCAGGCTTGTCAATCACAATGGAATGTGGGAACTATCTGCCTACTGCATAGGAATTCTTGTTAAAAATTAATCTGCATTAAACTAGATGTTCTATATTTTGAATACTGTATTGTTTAGTGTTACTAAACATCTTTACCTATATAAGGCTAATGAGAAATTATATTTGACATAGTTATTTGGATACGTTTTTAGAACGTTTTTTTAATATACACAGAATTTTTTTCACTAGTTCTGGAAGACTTGGGAAATGTTGGTTTTATCACCTATTTCAGTGGTTCTGAGTTTTCTCGATCAGTTCCTCAGGGTCTGGAACTTTAGATTCTATTTCTCAGCCCAAAGGCGATTTGTATTTCTAAAGAAGGGGCAAGGAAGTTTGTTGCAGCCACCTTTAACCGGATGAACTTAGGGGGGAAAACAGATTCTCTCCAGTCCCCTCCCATGTGTTTCATTAGAACTTGTTGAACAATTGAACCCAGACACTTTAAATGTATAATCTACGCTAACAAAGACCAAACAAGGACACGGACAGTTGCTTCACCAAATGATAAGATGTGGGAGCTTCTATTTTGACTTAAATAAATCTTATTAAAAATTTTTGTTTGCTTTCCCTGTATTTTCATAAGGAATGATTTAAATACAGCTTCTGTTACAACTAGGTGGGCTACGGATGTATTTATTGAATCTTCTGCGATTAATAAATGTTGGAACGCTTCTTCAATTAGAGTTGAACTCACATCATTTTAAGCGGAATTGGCTCTAGTCAATTGCAATTTTCTAAAGAAAATTAAGGGCATATCACAGCATCAAATAGTCTTTCCAATAAATACTCCAAAAATTCAGATTCATGGTTAGTTGTATTACATGTAATGTTGTATTACATGCAATTGTGTTTGGTGGGGAAGGAGAACCTCACTGGACAGCTCCAAGGAATCCTTCAGTGACTTGTTTTCTTGTTCCAGACCTTCCCCTTATTACCTTGCTTCTTGCTGACACATTTCCAATTAGTCACCTGCTTCCACTGGTTGGGAAATTCAGGTGGGCTCTGAATTTGCTGGGAGCTGAGGTTTCATTCACCTGAAGTTCACCTGGCTTTTTTGTGCACAGAGGGAACACTCACTGAACATGGACTTGGAGCAGTGACTCCCATAGTCCACTCGGGGACAACGCGGCACCCATCTGCCTTTAGCCACTGCACTGCTACACTAGAAGTTACTAATGCTCTTATCCAAATTACCAAAATACCTAAGTTATCGCTGACAGAAATCTTAAATTTTGTACTCTTTGCCTTTTCTACTTCTGTGGCAGCAACATTGCACAAACATGTCATTTTTGCTTTTAATGTCCTCATTAAAAGAAAATGTAAAGCTTATACATGTTTAAACCATGAAATAAATACACATATTTCTGTATGACATTTAAAAGCAAGAAAATATCAAAATCAAGTTTCTCCTTTATCTTCAGTATACGGAAGAAATGTTTGAAGGTGATTTAAAGGATATTTGCAAGCATAACTTATATCAATCTTTAAAAAGATATTTATCATATGAAAAGGCAGATACGTAATGACAAATGATGTTCCTCAGAATTCTAATACATTCCTTGATAATTCTAAGTTGGGAGCAAAAAATGATATTTTACTGCAATGAATGCTAATACAAATGATTTCTCTTATTATCTTCTGCCTCAGTATCATTTGTTAAGGCACATAAATAGTGAAATTTACGTTTTACTTTAAATTAATTGTGACTGTGTTACTAGGAAGTTCTATTTTTTTTTCTTCAGCAGGCTTGAGAAAGGTCTTGTATATCTAAAAGTTTGACTGTTTCTTCCAACTCTATCAGCTGGTCGAACAAAAGCTATAATGTACCTTTATAAATCATAGAATCATACAGTCATAGAATCATTAAGGTTGGAAAAGACCTCCAAGATCATCGAGTCCAACCGTCAACCCAACACCACCATGCCCACTAAACCATGTCCCAAAGCACTACATCTACATGTCTTTTAAATACCTCCAGGGATGGTGACTCAACCACTTCCCTGGGCAGCCTGTTCCAATGTTTAACCACTCTTCAGTAAAGAAATTTTTCCTCATGTCCAAAGTTTTCATAACTTCTATTCCACAGCCTTGCTCAGGACCTAAGCACAGTTTTACGCTCTCTTCTGCACGGTTTACTTCCTCCTTCCTATACTTTACTTTTGGCCTTTAAAATTTTGAATATTTACACAAACAGTGCCACCCTGTTTTTAGCCATCCTCTGAACTTCTGAAACTTCTGAAACGTAGGTACTTCATAGATGTTTTGAGAAATTTTTCAGTGCTTTGTGATTATGTCACCAGTTAGACTAAGTTCTTCCTCTATAATTGTTAACAGTGTCATATTCTAAGAAGGTGCATATTATTCAAAGTAAAATAGCACATGATATATACATAACACTGTAAACACATGCAGTGTCATTGAAGGCCATGTACTACAGACTCAGCTGAAAGGAAATCCGTCTTCAGGAGCAAGGTTTGTTTCTAAATCTTCCTTTCACCTTGAATGTTAATCAGTTTTTGTTATGCTTTATTTTTGCTCCCTTTTAACGAGATTGAAACTCACGAAAGAACTTTGCCTCTAATCCCATGACTACTTACATTTTTATTACAATCTCCCAGTTAGGACTGTACTTCAAGGCTTTCTGGAGGAACAGACACATTGTGTTGCTTGGATAAAAGTCTTCTACTACAGTGACTTCTCCAAAGAAGCTTACTAATCTGGAGAGAAACTATTTTCCCTTTCAGAGTCTAAGAACTTTTGTATCCATCAAACTGTAGCCATCTCAACATTTTGCCACTTCACCTATGCATTACCTTCATGGCTTATTTTTTGTTGCCTAAAAATGAGGCTTGGTGTATCAGTGGATGCCTCAACCAGATGGTGGTTCAGTTGCTCTTCAAGGGAAAATTAGCAGGAGCAGTTGTACCTTATATTGACTAACCATTACTAGATGGGAAAAGAAATATGAGCATACCTTCACCTCCAAATGCCAATGATTTTAGGCAGAACTAAGGAAATCGAGGGCGCTCACAAGGCAGGTGCGGGACAACCAGGGCATCAGGCCCAGTCAGCATGGGTTTATGAAAGGCAGGTCTTGCTTGACTGACCTGATCTCCTTCTATGACCAGGGGACCCGCCTACTGGATGAGGGAAAGGCTGTGGATGTGGTCTACCTGGACTTCAGTAAGGCCTTTGACACCGTCTCCCACAGCATTCTCCTAGAGAAGCTGGCGGCTCACGGCTTAGACAGGTGTACTCTGCGCTGGGTCAAAAACTGGCTGGA
>NW_008825016.1:1587400-1598701 GCF_000699105.1 Pygoscelis adeliae | reverse complement strand
CATCCCTGGAAGTATTTAAAAGACGGGTAGATGAGGCGCTTAGGGACATGGTTTAGTGGGCACGGTGGTGTTGGGTCGACGGTTGGACTCGATGACCTTCGAGGTCTTTTCCAACCTTAATGATTCTATGATTCTATGATTCTAAATTAAAGCTGAGTGTCACCAGTGCATACAGGCAAAAAAGCATAGTGCACTAGGTGACTCAACAGTTGCCCTAAGTTTATAGCTGTCCCAAACCTGTTGGCTGGTCTAGGTAGGCACTCTCTATCTCTGTCTCCAGCCTTCACTTTTAATTCTAGATCAGTCTTCAGGTCAATTGACAGAGCCTGGAGGCTAGGCTGACAAACAGCTCAGCCTCACTCCACTTGGCAAATATATTTTGAAACATAAACAGTTCTGACATAATGATTGCTTCCCTGATTTTTTTCAATTAATTTTTTCAACAGAAAAGTAAAAAAAAAAAAAATTTCCAAAAGTTTACTTTTGATTGCTAAATATTTTTAACTCTTCAAGCAGTACTTTGTGTTGAGGACTGTTCTCCCAGGAGCATCAGGCAGCTCTTGTGCTAAACGTAAAAAAAAAACAAACCAGCAACTGATTCCTCCCCCACAGGCTGCTGTGACTTGGCTGTCCTTCTCTGACATCACTGCTCTGTTCAAGTGGGCCTGGCTTGGGCACAAGGGTGAACAGAGGGATAGTCAATGAACTCTATTAAGCATTTTATAATTAAACACATATAAAAAATAAACAGAAATTAACAAAAGTGTTCTATGCTATCTTGAGATGTCAACTTGATATATGTATTCATACATATATATATTTATTATAATAAATAATTATATATTTATGTGTGTGTATATATAGATATACATACATATAGGTACATACAGATATGTATAGATATACATACATATACATTGCTCAGCCTAGAGAAAAGAAGGCTTCCGCGAGACCTTATTGCAGCCTATCAGTACTTAAAGGGGGCTTATAAGAAAGATGGCGGCAAACTTTTTAGCAGGGCCTGTTGTGACAGGACAAGGGGGAATGGCTTTAAACTAAAGGCGGGTAGATTTAGACTAGATATAAGGAAGAAATTTTTTACACTGAGGGTGGTGAAGCACTGGCACAGGTTGCCCAGAGAGATGGTGGATGCCCCATCCCTGGAAACATTCAAGGTCAGGCTGGACGGGGCTCTGAGCAACCTGATCTAGTTGAAGATGTCCCTGCCCATGGCAGGGGGGTTGGACTAGATGACCTTTAGAGGTCCCTTCCAACCCAAACTATTCTATGATTCTATGATTCTATATACACACACAGGTCTTTTTTGACTGCAGTGTATGTGTTACGGTAACACTTTTGATATTTTTCATTCAGAACACTCTAAAACATGCCTCTAATTAATGCATTAAAACAGGTAAGAGGGTGAGTATGTAGGAAAATTGAACTATCTAAAGCTGGGTGAAGGCAGATGTCCCTTTCTAAGTAAGAATGCTGTGTAGTCCTGTGACCATGCCGAAAACTTCCAGCAAAGTAGCATGAGCTGCAGGGGAAGTAAAGGAGAGAGCAAGTGAAGTTTCAGCAATCTCTTCCCTCAGTGTGCTGCCCCTCATCCTGGGCACAGCACTGTTTCAGCTTGACTCTTAGTTGTAAGAATGTGGCTTTGTTGAGGAAAGACGTTTAATGGTGAGAACGGAATAATCTTTATTGTTCTGAGAGATACCACAAGTTCTAAAGGGTCTATTTAGAAAAGATATGAGGAAAAGAGAGAAGTTAAAGGTGCTGTGTATGATTTTAGCAGAGTTGTTCTTCCTGTTCCTTACAGCAGAACATTTTCTATGATGGCTGTATTTCCATGTCTGTGTGCTTTGGGTGTAGCGAATTATCCATGAAACTACTGATTTACTGTGAATTAAGAGAAAAACAGATCTATGACACTACAGTTGTTAATATATTTTCATTTGATTGTGACTAGCCAAAACAAATAATGTTTCAAAAAGGGAAGAATAAATTATCTACCTATAGAAAATGAGAAATATGTTCTAGATAGAAAGATCACACATCTTCGAAAGTTTATATCCAAGAACATAATATGTCCTTCATGTGAATTTGTTTCCTCCACCTATTCAGAATACATATTCATTCTGCACTGTGAAAAAGCATGTTACCTGTATTAGAGCCACAGAGGCTATCCAGCAGTTTTATCAAGACATTGGGATGCTAAAGGAAGCAGTGGGCAATTAATCAAGTGTCGCATTTTCTTTCTTCCTTACTTACTTTTTTTCCCCCTTCTCCTCTTGCTTATTAGAAAACTAGAAATAAAAATAATAACATCCCCTCCCCAAAATATAAATTAATGACTGTATTTCTTCCTGATTTGTAATCCCGCTGTATACTGTAACCATAAGGGAAATCCGGCATCTAACAAGTGGCCATCATATTTCTTCTTGATTTTTAGCTGAGGCGTGGATATGCACAGAAACACCATACACTCCCACAAAATGGTTAATATTAAAAGCTAGCCATTGCCAAACAGTGCAGTGTTGACCATGAAAATGTAAATTCTGAGTATAAGGGAAAATCGTGACTAGTCTTGTTTTATTTTTGGTGACCTGTGTATTCCAAAATACAGCAGTATTAAATTTTTAAACACTTTTTTTTTCCCTTTATTTGCTGCCTAAGGATGAGTTAAGCCTTGTGCTGTTGCCTAGCATAAATCCCTTCCTGCTTCTTTCCCTGATTTCCAGCAATGAGTAAGTGTCACTTCAGCTTCTGGCTGAGCACAACTGATTGGCATCCAGGACAGAAGGGTCTCTCCCAGAGACCACGTGAAGACACACTTCAATATGAACTCAGCAGTGATACTGAGCTTTCTTACTATGAGACATCTTCAAATAAAAATGAGTAGATGCTTAGCCTGCTTCCTTCACTGCTCTTGCCTTCCACTTGAGACTGCGGCTTGTGCCCTCACTACAGTGGAGATTTTTGGATGACAGCTAACTCATAGTCGATCCTCATCCCAATGCCAGAGACAGTCCTTGCTGTCCTTTCAAAGTATTAAGCTAAAGAAACAGATTTGAGCAGCTCTTGCTTTCTCCAGTTGTAAGCGGTGGACTCTGGCTCATATTACATCATTTGCAAGATGCAGCTCTACATCTGTAAACAAATTGAAAAAGGGGTTTTACTGTCAGTGAAATACCCAGGCTTGAATCTGACTTACAGCTGCTTTTATTTATTTATTTATCTGTTTCAGGGGCAGGTTATCTTGTCTTTTTAAAAAAAAAACAGTGGAAGAACACCAAAGTGGTACTTTGAAAAATGTTACAATGTATAAATAGCACCGCTGAGAGCAGAACACAGGCTTTGTTGTGTTATCACACAGCACATCCAACAATATACTACTGATCCATATTGTCAACTGAAATGGAAAAGAAAAACAGTTCAACAAGAATGCTTCTTAGGAAAACTACCCAATTTACTTGTGTGTGTCTCAAGGCCAAAGCATCTTATCTTTGCACAAATCATTCTTCTGTAGTGAGTAACAGCAATACTTTTTCAAGTGATTTTCTGTTGTGTGTCATAACAGGCTTTCCATTGATGTTGCCAAAAAAGCCTCTACCATGATTTTAAACTCGGAAGGGGTACACAGTTTTTATTCTAGAAGAAAAAAAGTCATATACCAGATATATTATCAGTATTAAGCTCATAGAACCTGGGCAAATACATGTTTTTTGTATTAGCAGTAATGTTTTTTATTCTTTTGCTATAGACTGCAAGTGTGACCCTTTTATTGCACTGTTTTTTGGACTTCTGAGATTACTTTTATCAGTTTGAGACCAAATCTTACCTCCCCAACAGAAGAAAAGTATTCAGCCAATAACGATCACTTTTTATTGTGTAACCATTACTCGGTTGCTCTAGCCAACGCACAGATATTGGCTCAAGTATACAAGACCAATTAAAATAGGAACACTGGCAAGAAAACATAATAATACTTCCTTCAATTTATTAGTTACGGTAAATGGCTAACAACAAACCAAAAAGCCACTAACAGATTCTGAGACGGATGCATTGCTTCTGTACTGTAGATAATTAAGTGTTTTGGTGGGAATTTGTTCATAGGACTGATATACAATTAGACAAATTTGTTCACATATCATGTTTCATTGAAGTCTGCATGAGTCTTCCATGCTTGGCAATGGGTCCTGATCCTAGATGCTTTTATGGCTGATTAATCATCAATATTAGGCAGGAGTTTGCTCATTAGCTCCTAGCAGGGCACATCTCAAATTGCATTGAGCTCCATTTAGAGATGATATGCTAACTGTTAATAAACTGCATGGATTATGTGTGTGTGAGTCTCAGCTGACTATATGCATATACATATATACATACATATATTATGCATGTATACACACACACGTATACATACATACATACATGTGTGTGGATATATACACATGCACACATCAGTTAACTCCCTGGAAGAATGGAGTAAATACAAATTATTCCCCTGCATACAAGTTGTGGCTGCAAACGCTGCTAACTTATTCAGGGCTCCCTAGTGAATAAAAACATCCCAACATAAATTTACTGTGTATTATTCATGCTACATTTTAGGTTTTCAATCTGTCATGTCAACTGCTTTAAATCATATCTAAACCGATGTGCTAAACAGACGTCACTTTTAAACAAAAGGAAGTAAATTAAAGAACATCTTGCTGTACAACAGACATTTGTTTTGTATATTCATTTTCCAAGAACTTCATTTCTTGATCAAGAGAGATAGAAGGTTGACAGAGAAGCAACTGGTAATGCAAACTATTGTTTCCAGATCAGTTTTACCTCCTAACTAGTAATACTGCCGTGCTCAACAGTTCAGCCTCAGTGATAAAATCCGACTATTCCCAGATTATAAAGTACTTACTATGTCTAAAAAGTAAATATGCTTTATTAACATAATTGTTTCTGCTCCTAGATTTTCAAACCTCTCCTGATAGCTGGAGATGAAGTTCAGATGACATTATTAGTAAAAGTCTTTGGCCAACAAGCTCATGGGAATCAACAGCAAGTTACAAAAATGAATCAGCAAAGTTCCCATTGTAAAAGATTATGTGTGCTGAGCACTAAAGAAAAAGTTTTTACTGGAAAAGTAAAAACCAACAAACCAAAAATTACTATTTCAGTCTCATATGTGAGGGAACAAAGATGTGGAAGTAGCAGTAAAGGCTATTCTTTAAGTGTAAAGCAGTGAAGTAAAGCGGTGATCTAGCTGCTTTCATTCTTCAATGGGACAATGCTGCCTCCACATTCTCCAATGCTGTAACTACATTTCAGAGGTGACAATGGGATACTTGCAACAGGAGGTCTTCTGTAGCAATAAGGCTAAAGAGTTTGTACTCACAGTGCTCAAACATGGGAAGGGGTTGTTTGTGTGTTTTTTCAAGGAATTCCACTAAGAACCAAAGGTTACCAAGTTGAATCAATAAAACACTTAATCCTTGGATTAACTGAAAAGGAATACAGAGATATGAATATAAATAGCTACACAGATCTCTGTTGGGAAGTACATGAAAAGATAGAAACAAATGTAAGGAAAGGGCCTTTCAAATACTCAGAACAGGCACAAATTTGCTTTCATTTGTTTTTACAGTATTTGCCAAATGTTGTCTTCCAGTATCGCCAACAACAGAGCATCGACTCACTTTTCAGTAACTTCAGTTAAAAAAACCAAACTATTTTGATAATACCATGAGCAGTTAGTTGCACATTTCAAGGTCTAGAAACAGTCCTCACATGCTAACACAAGATCAAGCATGATTAGAATATGGATCTATCAAAGAGGGGCCACAAATGTGTTACTCAGACATCTGAAGCAAGCAACTGCAGCAGGATTGACTACCAGGTAGGGATCATCACGCTTGGGAATAAGTAAGGTATCATGGTTATCTCCAAAACTGAAGCAGTTCCCAGAAGGTAACTTTTCAAGATGATTCGGTTTGAGGTAAATCTAATCCCCATTAACATTTCTTAATTCATAATGGCTATTTCTTTGCTTCAGAATTTAACTTGTGCAGCTCCTACCACACTGAAATAATATATTTGGATGTAATGCAGAAATATGGGGTTTGGGTTTTGATTTTACAGCCAAAATCCTTTCTGGTCATCTTTGAAGAATAGAGGAAGGCATTTTGGTGACAACCAGAGAAAACATGCCTGGATGGGAGACTCACAAGTCTTCAGTGGCCTTCCTCCCATGTTCCTCCCATCCTTCCACACTAAGAACTGATGAGTCAAGGTACGGCTTTGGTACAAATAGAGAGATCAGGTCACATCTTTTGAGGAGCAAGCTACAGAGTGGTGGAAGTCTCATAAATTAAGATCTCTACAGACCATGAAGAATCTTGAATCTAAGAGATTGCTAAAACCTCATTTGAGGTTTAGTCTAAGGATTAATCTAAAACTGTGACTAACGCACTTTGGGGACTTGCTGTTCCACCAGTTATGTTAAAGCATATGTTAAAATTGATATGATTGAGAATATGTCTAAATACTGCACTATTAGGAGTTGGTCACTGCTGAGAAAACATGTGTGGAGGGAATGGACTAATTGTGGGAAAATGCTTCCTTCTTCAGTGGAATTAATTTGGAAACAATAAAGTCTTTTCCTTCATAATATCAAAAGGGAGTTCCATGTTCAATCACAATGTGAGGACTAAGCCTGGAAAGCATGGATACCCTTTTTACCCAGGTTAGTTTTAAAAGTCAACAGAAGACTCACTCTATTTTTGATGACTAAAATAACCTAAAACCCTACAACCTCTCCAACCTACAACTTCAGACATGTGGAGGATATTAGACTATGTAGTATTTGACAGTTTACAGGAGACACTTTGAAAGGCATTGTGTTTTCAGAGAAGTGTTGGATACTCTTTAAAATAAGGCAAATTTAAGGAGTTTCAAATGAGGGACTAAAATATCCCTCTGTCTTCAACAGACTTTTGTCAGTAATTTTGTATTTCCTGAACTTTTCATAAACCTTATTTTGGGATCTTCCTCACTCTCATTAAAACGTTTTTCAGAGTGTCACAGTAAGGATAATGCATAGTAATCTCTTTTAAAAACAGAGGTTAGATTTTAGGTGGTTCTTACCTTTGCTCACTCAAAATGCTGCTGATTTGCTGTTGTATACAGACAACTGCAACAAGGTTGATCAATAGAAGCAATGATTAAAATAGCAGGTAGCCTTCATTCATTACAAAATAAATTGTACCTTTTACAATTTGCTTAGCAGAACAACAGAGAGAATAACTTTGCCCACTTCCATATAGAGAAGCTTTCCTCTTCCTAATCACTGACGTGCTTTCACACTCGATGGTTTGTTATAAAGCAGAACATGTCTCTGCATTTAAGGAATCACCTCCAGCAATCCCCAAAGTAAATTATTCATTCATCATGCTTAGCCCTGTTTCAGAACAAAAGCTTTTTTGAGGACATACCTGCACTCAGTTTCCTGGTTCTAGGGCTGTAAGACCGGACCATGTATGTCGTTATTGTCATTACATGATGGTCATTACAACATAAGGAAAAAGAAATATTCTCACAAATTCTTCAGGCAAAGAATAAAGTCTTGAGCAAGAGAAAGACAAAACATTAACCCTAAACCTGAGGCTGCTTCAAAAAGCCTTTGGAGAAAAGAAGGATAAGTTCAAAAGAAGGATAAGTTCTCTCCATCTTGGCTGGTGGTAAAATAAGCCTAAGCGCAACTCTTTGCATGATCAACACTGAAGGACACTTAAAAAAAAAGAGGTGGCAAGGGTCAAGACTAGCTGAGTCTTTCATCTTCATCCCTGTTCTTCTTCATTGATTTGCCAACCTGAAATACCTAGTGCAGAATAATGACTGGTCCCCTAGAGGCATAAATGATTTTAAGATGTGAAGGTTGCTGCTCCTTACCTTCCTCTTAAAAAAAAAAAAAAAAAAAAAAGAAAAAAGTCAAAGGTTCTTGAATCAGATGACTTGTTGACAGCAAACATGGTATTTGGATTATGAGCACATCAGAGAAACACATCAGTGAGTTTTACCTTAAGAAATGTGGAAGATAAGTATGTTGCCATACAGCACTGGAGTATATAGCACTCTGCTTTCCAACAGAGTGAAGCATTAGGTATTGAGCGCTAGTTGAAACAAGCTGATGTTTGGTGCTAAACATCAGCAGCTGGTCACTAACTGCAATGCAAGCTCCGATACAACCAGCTGTATGCGCTCAGCTAGCATGCAAGATTCTGAACAGGAAAACTTTTCCATTTAAAGTACATCTAAATGGACCCTGAGGAGAGAGAAAGAAACAAAAACTGAAAAAGGAGAAAAATGGATGCAACAAGCATGAGCTTCTCTCCCACTCCAAGTAGACACCCTTTTCTTCTGATGTGGTTCAGCGCTAAGAGGAAAGGTGAGTGTCACTGCTAATAGGAAGCTCTGCTGGCCACATAAAAGTCTGGAGGGTCCTGATGCAAGATCATTGCTGGTTAATGTCTTTGCCTGAAAAAAACATTTGTTATTGCTGAATATTCCCAATGAACCATGTTTTCAGAATGCTTGAGTACAGCATAAACAGCAGACCATCTCCATGCCTACTAAAATTTAAGTAATCTCTATTATACATTTTAATACCAGTCTTTTCTGTCCACCTAAGTGAATAAGAAGGATTAGCTGCTGCTAATAAGGGTCCATGAAGAGAAATAACATTTTTTCACCAAACTACAAGACGTTGGAAGAAAGAACAAGAAAAACAATTAAAGTGTTGAAGTTAATTCTGTGATTGAGCTTATAAAAATGCTCAGACAGTTATGACAGTCCATGCTCAGGACTTCAGATACCGTGCTTCATGTCAAGAGGGATCTACTCAGAATCATTTTACAAAAAACTTTACTTGTTTGGAAACTGGAGATGGCTGACTATTACATGTCCTTTTTTTTCTTTCTTTCTTTTCTTTTTTTCCAGTCAGGCATCGTTCTGTTAGCTTCAAAAATTATCATAAGTGGTGGGCAGATAAAATATTTTTCTAAAGAAAAAAAATCAACAGTGGTTAGATTAAGAAAGCTCAGGCAGGAACTGATATAAATTATGCTGGCCAAAAAGTTAAACAACTCTCTCCTATTGTAACTGGAAATTGAAACTAAAATCAGAACAATAATTTCCTGGTAGGAAGGGAGGGAATTTAGACAAACTCAGATAGGAAAAAACCTCTTAGAGTGGTTTAAATAAAATGTCGCCTACAACATCATTAGAAGCACAGTTGACAACATTTTCATGATTTATTAACTTTCACATGGCGATGGCTGCTCATTCAAAGACAGACTGCATAATCAAAATACCCACAGCACATTTTGGCTCTGGAGGTTTCCAAAATTCATTTACTTACTTTGATTCTCAAGTAGTTTTCACCTTTCCACTTCTCAGGTCATAGATACAAGTGGGCAGGATAAGTCTACACCATTTCCTTACAGGGTATTATGTCTGGAATGCCTCTACTGCTGGGAAGGAGGTTAATGAATGAAAAAAGAGAGACTGAACTCAGTTATAGTTATAACTGAAAAGGGAACTTCATTCCAAAATCCAAACCCCATCTAAAATGGTTAGGGATTTTAATTTCTTTTATATTTTTATCAGTGTTACCAGCTGTACTTTTGCACTGTAAAGTTATTTTTAAGCCAAAGCAGAAGATAAGATTATAAGATAAATGCTAAAATTAAAACAAGGAAGTCCTAGAAATCTACTAAGAAAGTCAACTGTTAAGAGCCTTTCTTCTAGTATTGACAAGTGAACAGTTCCCAGTAAGTTTGCCAAACTGCTCATACGCTTTCATTCATGTAAACAGAGCCTTCCCCCAGTGTAAATTGCAAAGTAGAGTGCACAGGCATACTCGGGCATATTTCATTCTCATTTCCACATCCACTGCTGCATGCTTTTGTAGCTCAGGCACAGTGCATGGGGGTCCAATAGGTCTATCAGGTGTGAAACCACACTTCCAAATTCCAGTAAAGACACTGAAGCAGAGAAAAAATTTGTCAGTGTAGAAATTTTGACTGGGTCCTCATGAACTCCGAGCATATTATGTACAACTCCTTTGACTTCTCTAGAGTTTCTTCAGTTTTACCCTTGTTGGAGCTGAAGTAGAACAATTTTTTTCCTTTTTTTCTCCAATTACTTATGCTTCATTGTCTACTTTGATGAGAAGAGTACTTCACAAAGAAGAATTCTCCTTTGCATTTTCTCCATTCTTCAATTGCACAAAATATAACATTTTCTGAAGAGTTTACATACTTACATGTATGTAGTATGGATCTAATTGAATAATCTCAACACATCTGCATGGACAGCAAAAACTCATTTCTATGGTAGCAAAGGTATTTTCTGTTTCTTTCTTTCTCTCCAAAACTACCCTAGGAAGCTGAATGTACTTTATTTTATGTTTTATTTTGAAAGTATGAAATCAGGAGAGAAGTACTCAGAATAAGCTGTGGAGGCCTACCTCTGCCACTTACAAGAAAATAAGGAGAGACAGAAATAAACTAATGTACATTGCCTCATGACCTCCCCTTTGTTTCAATCTTATATATGTAAAGGCAGAAACTATCTATCCATCTTAAGAATTTCCTGAATATAGCAAATTCTCAAAGATCTGTAGCAATGAGAAAAATCCTGGGTGTAAATTCCAGTGACTGATTTACATTCAATAGGTTCCTTTTCCATTTGCATCTCAGATTTTGTTTATCCTCTTTCCTACAACTTCTACCACACAGAATCATAGAATTGGTTAGGTGGGAAAAGACCTTTAAGACCATTGAGTCCAACACTTAACCTAGCACTGCCATGTCCACCATTTAACCATGTCCCAAAGCACCACATCTACATAAATCCCCCCAGGGATGGTGCCGCAACCCCTCCCCTGGCCAGCCTGTTCCAATGCTTGACAAACCTTTCGGTGAAGAAATTTTTCCTAATATCCATTCTAAACTTCCTCTGGTGCAACTTGAGGCCATTTCCTCTTGTCCTATCACTTGTTACTTGGGAGAAGAGAGCGACACCCACCTCGCTACAACGTCCTTTCAGGTAGTTGTAGAGAGTGATAAGGTCTCCCCTGAGCCTCCTTTTCTCCAGGCTAAACAACCCCTGTTCCCTCAGCCGCTCCTCATAAGACTTGTGCTCCAGACCCTTCACCAGCTTTGCTGCCCTTCTTTGGATGCGCTCCAGCACCTCAATGTCTTTCTTGTAGTGAGGGGCCCAAAACTGATCACAGTA
>NW_008825016.1:1570496-1584686 GCF_000699105.1 Pygoscelis adeliae | reverse complement strand
TGATCCCTTAACCAGTCGTCCCAAGGCCCTGGAGCCTCTCTTGATGGCCCTCAGAGTCCTTGTTGCAACTTCATTGCTGTCTACCTGAAAAATCAATAATG
Organism: Pygoscelis adeliae; assembly: GCF_000699105.1. Taxonomy (NCBI): domain Eukaryota; kingdom Metazoa; phylum Chordata; class Aves; order Sphenisciformes; family Spheniscidae; genus Pygoscelis; species Pygoscelis adeliae. The sequence goes on along the minus strand of NW_008825016.1, from coordinate 1,584,585 downwards.
GATAGTAATCTGAGGGCCGTACCAGGGTAGGAAGCTTTCTCTTCACATCTTTTACCCACCTACTTTATGGAGGCAGCAGACTTCCCTAAGAAGTGGGTCTGGTCTGCATATTGGGCCTTCTGTTCCTTTCAGAAGGGAGCCTCCTATGACAATGACCTATCTTTTTGTCTTTATGGAAGCAGTTTTGACACAGGGCGTAGGCTGACTTAACCTCGGCGACACCTCCAAGCTAGATGAACCATTGTCCTCGTTATCATTCGGTTCCATGTGCAGAGCCTCATACCTGTTATGCCAGGGCACCTGGGAAGGTGGGATAGTCACAGAGGAGATGGGCCTGCTGTGCCGGGCAGGAACTTGTCACCATTGCCCCCTATTCCTTAAGTCACTGTGTTCAGCCAGGCGGAGAGAGGTCAGGGAATCCTCCGTATCACGCATCCTGTCTGCCTGTTGGGCCTGCCTCAGGGAAGGCAGGGTGTGATTCCAGTAGTCTCTTGCTCGCTCGCTCTCCCTGATACTCCTCAACCTACTTATCTCCTCCTGGAGCTCTGTCACTAAGCAGAGGTTAGTGAGATGCTGGCATCCTGGTGAGGGCACAGATTGCCTTTTTCCCCATGGCTTTTTCCCTGTGCAACCCAGACATGATGGGAATTGCATGGAAGCTGCTGCCCCAGCTGCAGAAGTTGCAGCTAAACAAGTACTCAGAAGTTACTCACTCAGTCACTTAATCACACTGACTAGTGGAAGGGGCAGACAATAGTCTGACCTTTAAGGAGTAGCTGTTAAAAGAAGGAGATCAAAACCATCCATTTTCCAAAAACATTGGCACAAGGATACAAAAGTTTTTAAGGTGCACATGTGGTGGGCTGTGTCCTTAAGTTCTTCCAACATACAGACCATATCTTGTTACCACTGCCAGTGTCTCTTCTCAGTCTCACCTACATCAAATCCATCAGGCAGGGTAGTAGTTTTCATGAGGAATAGCATTTCAGGAAGATATTTAATATACTTAATTTATGAATTAACAGATTTTTTTCTTTGAGAACCAAGCATAAGTAAGCAACACTGTATGCCAATTTGCACAGAAAACCATGGGTGTTCCAGAAACAGAAGAACTTTATTGATGTTCATGGGCCACAGAGCAGTGTGGTAACATCTGTTTTGGGATCTTGTGAAAGAACACACAACCACTCAGTGCTGGTTCCTCTCTTCCAACCTCACCTAACACAGAGTAGTAATAACCAGCTATTACTCTGAAACAATGTGGTGGCTTCATTGGTATGTCAGAGAGGCCACGCAGCTCTGCACTCCAGCTTTGCTGTGAAGGCTGGGTGCCAGGGAGAGCTCTAACCCCAAAGACCACAGAATTGGCTTTTCAAAGTCACAATTCATGCACATTAACTAGGAAATGTAGGACACGACACATGCTCATCTTCTAAAGGACTTCAGTGCCAAGGCATACTGATCTCTGACCTTTCTTAATTTGTAAATTAATTGTTGGTTTTTGTTTTCCTTAAGGTTCCTTTAGGTCATGCAGGGAATGCCAGGATCCAGTCTGAAGAATAAGAAGTTAATGGCAGTAGCAAGCAGATACAGATGATGAAGCTTTGTGACACGGCTACTATTTTCAGAACTAACTTCCAAGCTCATCACATCTCAAAACATTTTTTTTTTCTTTCAAACACATACATAAATATATATACACACACATGCACAGACGGAGAAAGCAAGCTATACAAACTTTAATGAAATTTGGCTATTTCTTTTCAGGCTAAAGAAGGAAAAGTGTTTTTTTTTTTTTTTCTTTGTGTTTAGATATTTATCTAAGCCTCAGAGAGAGTGGATAATCAGTAGTTACAGAGAGTTTGTGGTCCCAACTTCCTTAAAAACATTCAAGCAGCCTACTAAAGTCGCTGCACTTTCTGGCTGTTGTTTATTTGTAAAGATCAGGAACACAGGTGGTTCTGAAAGAAACTCCTTTCTCCTTTGCGAGGTAAGTTTCCCTGAATGCTTTTTAATGTCATGTGATTAGGGATAGAGATGCTCTACAGGGATAACACATGTTATATGACAGGAGACAAGGTGACATTAAGCTGCTTTATTTTCTCCATATCAAATAAACATGATTATCGCATAAAATTGATCTTAGGACACTTTTAGTGGTTGATCAGTACATCTTTTTGGGATTTCAAAGGAGTCTGCTCAAATCCCATAAATAATGTTTTATTTTTAAATCTAAGTTATTTTCCAGCTGCATTCTTCTGTGGCTGTCACTGTTCAAACATCTTATTTAGAGAGCTAAGGAAATGAAAGCTCATCATGTAGGTAGTCCTGTGTGTCATTTTTTTTTCCTGTCATAGATTATTTTATTGTGTATCATCTCACCTACTTTCAGGCAAACTTTGCTACAGTTCACACAGTGCTAACCACAGATTTCTGCAAAAACATTTTTGATCCGTCTTCACACAAATGGATAAGTATTAATTTCATGCTCCTTTTTAGAATTTAGTAATGTTACTCTTGCATGTCAGTTTTAATTTAGAATTTACCTTATGCATATATATAAATATTTTGTGAGCTTGAGACCAAATTCTATCCTTATGTGTAAAAATGAAAAAATGTTGAAGAACACAAAACAGTTCTTACTGATGAAGAATTTCTGAAATAAGCTGCAGCTTTGTGTATTGACTTTTAGTCACAAACAATAGTAAGTGTAAGATAATTCAGCCTTTACAACCAGTACAGAAAGCTGAATCTGTCTCATTTTCAGCATTAGGCAATACATGAAACCCACCTGGGGATCCTGGGAAAGCCCATTCAACACTCACTTTCAGCTTCATTTTGTTTTTCTCCTCCCACTGCCCAGCCTACATGAACTCTGAAGGACATACAATCCTTCTCATTTTCCCACCTGTAACAAAGTATACCGGAGCAAAAGCCCTGCTAGAAGAACTCAGTTACAAATGCTCTCTTAACCCATTACAGCTGCAGCAGTCACATAAATTGGCTGTATGCGCTGTGTTGTTTCACTTTAAATACACTCTACCTTTAGAGGTTACTCTTTAAGCTATCTTCTGTTGCCATAGGCACACTAGGTTGAACAGATCTAGCTAAACACAAACAAGGCAAAAATAAAACGTGTGAACCTGTGCCTTGAGAAAAAGACACCCTGCCTTTTCCAAGGATTCCACAGAATGAGCATTTTTGACAATATTTATATATGCTGGGTTTTCAACTCTACCTTGGACCTCCAGCGTGCAACGATTCTACACATACACACCCACACTGTACACACATTGGCATATGGTATTTACAGTACACCTTCCATATTATCATATAACTTTCTTATTTCCCACTCTGAAACACAGAGAAAATTTATGCCGTGTTGCATACAGTATGCTGTGTTCAAGTGAACTTTACTACGTACAAAGTTTCAAGAGCAGGTCTGTGCGAATCATTAACTTTTCAAAAGGCACCAGTTCCCTTCTGTCACTAATGACATGCGTAACAGTTTAATGTAATGCTACTTTTAATTATCAGAGCCCTTTCTTTTAAATATCAAATTTCCCTCTCTAAATTGTCCCGAGTTCTCTTTACAGTCTCATCTGTCACTGTAAATGTCATCACTTTATTCCTCCTTCGGATGCAGTGACAGGCCCACTCTTATCCCCAGCTTTATCTCTTTTTCCATCCTTTATTGTACTACAAAGATCCCTCTTTCATAGTTTACAGCTGTATCCGCTTTCCACACGTGGCAAATGATTGCCTCGGTAAAGGTATTTTCTGTTTCAATCTTGCATTTTCCCAAGGGAGAACAAAAGGGACAAGCTTTCTGGAGTTGGTTTCACTGAGAAAATTGTTTAGAATTGCCTCATTCCTCAACAGATTAACGAATGCATACAATCCCGGCTTAAGTGCTATTGTACAGCACAATTTGTCCATTATACTTTGTCCTTTCCATTTAGAAAACCCCCTCACCAATTAAAGTAATACAGCCTTCCAATACCTGCTCCCAATTAAATCTGAGCTGTATTACCTGCCTTGATGCAGCTGGTCACAGATTCCTACCACTTACTAGCATTCATTAGCCCTATTCATTATAAAGGGGCTGGTGGCAGGAATTCAAGCTACTGGCTTTATTCAGGGGCCATCAAAATTATCAGCTTTCAGCACAAGGCCCCAGTAAGAACAGGATTAAGTGAAGGGAGAGGGAATTCATACAGTAGCGAAATGTCATTGTTTCGACTTTGCTCATGTCTCTTCTAGCCCAGTGCATCAGGAGCATCCAGTGGGTGTACAAAAGAAGACAGCTGGTCACAATTGGAAGAAAGCCTTTTCCTCATTTGCTTTCAGCATAGCTCCTAATTTTGTTTTCCTGTGCCTCTCGCCTCCCAGCCTCCTTACTCCAAAAGGTAGCCTATTGTCTGATCTGGAGCCTACTTACAGATGTGATCATTAACCACTTAAGGTCTGCTGCTGCAGACTGGCTTAGCATGGTTTAAAAACATTGTTTCACTTAATGAGATGAAAAAAACTTAATTTTTCTGGCAATATGGAAAATCACCGAAATGCTGAGATCTCACCACCCAGTGCAATGGGGCTTTTCCAGGCACGCGATGCTCCTGAGATGCTCTGCTAGGTGATAGCGTCCAGTGTGATGAGTTGCATAGCAGGAAAAAATCATCTGCTGCTCTTAAGCGGTTTAAGTGTCAATACCCACCCTGTAATCAGAGCTTCCAGGATTTACTGGATGGCGGTGGTAGTAAGACAAACAGCCACACTATAAGCTTTGGGGCTGTCACAAGCAGAGGAATCTGGGACGAGAGGGGGAGAATTACTCTCACCCGGTACTCAGAAGCGGCACAAAGCTGTTGCGCCCCAGCTCTGTCCACTCCAGAGAAGACTGTGGTCACGTTGTCGTCTGCTGCTGGCCCGTCTAAGGATGGTGCAAGCAGGAAGATTAAAAAGAGAGGGGAAACAATAATATTACTTGTGAATGTAGTGAATGGAGAGGCTTGAAAAACTCAATCTAGCCAATTTTTGGACCAATTTTAAACTAATTCTTTACTGCAAACACTCATTTCTTATCAAGGATCAGCAACATATGTATATCCATAGCATTTTTTAAGGCGGTGGAGGATGTATATTAGTGTTTTCCTCTCAATTAACTTCTAGGCAATTTTCCCAGCTAAATACATAAGATCTTTGGCAACATGCCAACCAAAACCTTAAGACCCAACACTAAATTCTGTACTTATACAGGCAGCTTAGATTTTCATGCGGTGAACTGGAAGAATGCCAGTAACTCCCACCATAAACCTAGCAGTAGGAACACTATATATTTTTTTTTATCAAGAAACTCTACTTTACTTTTCCAAGACCACTTGAAAACTGCACCATTTTAATGTTCCTTTAGCACAAAATAAAAGAAAGATTTAACCTGCTATTAAATTAACCCAATTAGCCATTTATTTCATGTAACCTTACACTTCTGATGGCATTAAATCAAACACACCAACATGTGGGTTTTTTTTTTTTTTGTAAGTTATGGTAATTACACACTGCATGCTAGACAATAAATTTCTTGCTAGTCTTTTGCCCTGTTCTTTCTCTCTGGAAGAAAATTATTAGAACAGAAACATTTCAAGACCCCTCCTCGTATACCTCCTATGACACTGTATTGGAACAAGACGGAATACTTATGCAATTAAAGAAAAAAAAAAACAAAACAGAGGAAAATGGGGGGGGGGGGGGGGAAGGAAAAAGCAAAAAGAAAAAAAGAAAAAAGAAAAGAAAGTAAAATATTTCCAAAGGGCTGGCTTCCAGGCATGAGAAACTGAAGTGCTGGTGAGACTAGACTCTATTTGCTGTCCCTGTTATTTGACACAGATCACGTACCAGAAGCCACTGTTTGCTGGAGCCTACACCTTTTTCCAATTTTTTTTTTTTTTTGGGGGGTGGGGAGAAAGAAAACCCAGTTCAAGTAAAACCTGGCAATAATTCAGAATCAGAATCCCCAAATCTCTCTCTGCCACATCCACAAACAGAGAAGCCCAAGATGCATGTGTGGCACACCTGCTCCACTGCTGCCGCCAAAGCAGGGTGTTCCCTGATGCCCCAGACCTCCCTTGTCCTCCAGGCAATGCCTTTTGCAACGTGGTTGCCTCTGCTGCTACCCTGTGCTTGCCAGCAGGCCCCTTCATACGCTGGTACCATTTTGTCCCATTTTCAGACCGGCTTTGAAGGGGGTTTATCCCAGAGCAGAGGGCAGAGGGTGCTGCAGGATGGCAGCTGCCCCCCGCCCATCCCGGGGGCCTGTCGGCAGCACCCTGCATGGCACGTGTTCACTGCCCCGTGAGAGGGAGCAGGGGCAACTGCTCCACCGTGGAGCAGCATCCCCGCCACACACTGTGCCTGCGCGCAGCCCTGGCAGGAAGACTGTCAGCAGCATATTGGATATCCTCACAAAGCAGAGAGAGTGCCCTCCTTGGTTCTGTTTAGATATCTTCCATGGGGCTTACTTTCAAGGATGGCTCTGACTTCTGACCCTGCTGCAGATGGTGTAACTGTTGCCTTGGCAGGCTGCCACTCACTTCCGGCTTCCAGTCTCACGTTCTTTTGCCTTTACAACGTGGGTAACCCTCCTCCCTGCTCGTGATTTCTCCTTTCTTTTTTTTTTTTTTTTTTTTTTTTTTCCTTCTCTTCTGTTCTAGTTCCCTGGCAGGCACAGCTCTTTGGCTCCAGAAGCTTGTTAGGTATTTGTCACTGAAGATTTTATTCTTCCTTCCATAAAGTTCACTCCCAATGACGAAACTAATGGAGCACTCTAAGAAGCATCATGCTATTCTAGCTAAAGGCAGCCAAAAGAATGGCTGAAGCATCTTTCCTTCTTCTTTTTTTTTTCCCCCTGTTTGTCAGTGTTTTAATTTCTCAGCTAACTTCACTTGTAACCTTACTAAGCACTAACAATCTTTTGAATCTTATGTGCGTTTTTAAATATGAAGAGCTTTGTTATCTTCACAGACTTTTAAAGATAGATTGATAAACTGTAAATAGTATGAATTTGATATGGCAGCTTGAATTGATATAACTAGAGGACTTTCTGAAATAAATTACTTCCAATCCATTATCCGTTATTAACTCTTCAGGAATCACACAATATTCAGCAATGTGAAATATGAACAGTTCATCTGAAAATACATAGCCATTACTGTTTGATTAAAATTTGTACTGGAGAAGTTCAATCCTTTGCATTTTGTTTCCTCTTTCTGATGAAACTTTTGCATCTCAATTCCTTACTTCACTTTTATAAAATTCTTGCCTCTCTAAAACATGCCCTCTACAGTTCTGGTTTTCACCTCTTCACATTCAAAGGTGAACCTTTAAAATTTTAACTTATGTGATACTTAGAATCACATTTTTGATACAGAATTGCATTGTGCTCTACATAAAGACCCTCAGCTTTGGACTACCGAGAGCCAGGCCAAGATTCCAGTTTCCTGGTTTCTTCCTAAGCAGGCTGAATTGGGGAGGGAAGGGAATGAGAAGGTCTCAAGCTGCCACACCTTTGGATGATGGAGGAATTCATAGAGAACCCTTGAGAAAAGTGTCATAGGATCTGACCCCCAAATTATGACACAAAAGGGGAGATGTGTTTGCACATGTGTTTTGCTGCTCTGAGATGCATTGTTGCAGACCATACTGTTTCCACCTTTCTTGGGATTTAATATAATCGTGTAAAAACAAGACCTGTAGTATGCAAGAGAAGGTAGTTCTTGAGCAGAGGACAGATATCAGAACTTCCTCAAAGGAGGATGAAAAACCTCATTGTTGGGTAACCTTGTTCCCATTTCCTATTACCTGGAATGTTTGATGCTGTCATGTAGTCTGATTCTCTAGCAGCTAATGGTTCCCAAGTAACTAGAAACATTGTCATCTTTTTGCTAAACAGACTTCTTACTCAGTTTAGCCTGAGCCAACTGCTCTGCCTCTGCTGGATCATCTTTTCCAGACATTGGGTTCTTCTGGTGAGGATGAAGGCAATACCAAATACACGTGTGTCAGCTACATCTTTGCAGAACATAGGTCTGTGCCATTATTGCCTCTCTTTCGATTACTCCCAGGTCCACAAAGCACTGGGGAAACTAGCGAGAATTTCCCATCTCTCCACTCTATTTATTTACAATTTGTGGGTCACTCACACACAAAAAGAAAAAGAAAAAAAAAAAAAGAAAAAAGAGAAAAAAAGAGAAAGAACAGAACACACTTTCAGGGTGCCTCTTTTCAAGGAACTCCTTCCATTTATCTGCATTGTCAGGGCTGTTCTCTGTGGCGAAAAGGAGGTTTGAGACACCTTTTCCAACCTGCCTGGATAGCAGTCTTAGCTGTTGTGGCACTGCCACTCTTTCGTTTTGAATTTTCACCCATATATAGAGCAAGTCTTTCCTTACGCTTGTAGGTACACAGTGGCTTCTTCTAACATCTATACTGCCTCCTGGCTGGCATGTATTTTATCTCCAGCATAACTGGATGTTCAGAGATTTGTAGGGTAACAGCCTCTTTTCTCACATGCTGTTGTCACCCACCAGAGGTGGTCTTGCTTGCAGACTGTGGTCCCTTGGGGATCTGTGGCCTTAGCCAAACAAGTGTGCACTTGCTGTCCATGTTTCATATAACCCATTCAGTTGTGTGTTCAGCTACGATGCCACTAATTATTGGAACTTCACTTTGATACACCTGAAATTTCCATGAAAAATTTCAGTGATGTGCAGATACTACCTTAGAATGATTTTGGTCTTCTTCCATTTATCCAGAACAGTGGCTGTGCTTAGCAACTGCACATGGGAAGAGACTACTCTGCAGGTAGTACTGATATAAACTTTCTGCTCCTCAGTCTATGCTCAAATGAAGCACTGGTTTCCACAGTTATGGTTAGATGCTTTACAAAGCTGAAGTAAATATTTTGACTGTCCTCATTTTTCTTGGCTAACTTCTCCTTGAATATTTGTACATTTTTTTCTGTTATGCTTTGGACCATGGGTATACTTTGGACAGTGAGCAAAACAGACTGTGAGTTGCCATGATTTTCTCTGGAAGTATTTTTTTTTTTGTCTTCAGCACTACTCTGTCAACTTTGCTTTTTTATTTAAAATGTCTGTGTCCAAAACAAAGGCAAAGATGTTACCCTTGTAATAGACACACCAACCTTAGCCTGTCTTTTGAAAGCTTCTTTGCATTATTCTTAGGTTCTTATTTCTAAGAAAGTTGCTCAAAATCTTGTTTGTGGTAACACGTACCATAATTTCTCCAAGCCATTTTGATGTACATACTTTCTTTCTGTGAAACTACATGAAAAAAAGGCCTGCTCCAGGATTTTCTTTTATGGCTTCTGTTCATCTTCAACTTGTATCTCTTTGTGGCTTTAAGATTGTGTACAGAAGTTCTGGTGGTGCAGAAGTTGGAGCCTTGTCCAGAATGCTCTCTAAGAATAATGTGCTACAGGTCTTGCTATTCTACCATGTATGTAGATGAAATTTGATGAAATTTCTGACTTTCAATGACAATGAGAAACCTTTTTTTTAAAAAAAAAAATTAAAGAATAATTATTTCTGCATTGGCAGCAATGCTCTCCACCTGTACACACAAAATTGGCCAAACTGTGTCAGACCAATGGTCTATTTCCCATCTCCAACAGTGCGCAACAGCAGACACCTAGAGAACGATATAAGAACAGGGCAAGCAGACTGTGATACTTCCCAGCCCCCAGCACTGGGACTTATTGAATCATTGATGGTAGCTTTGGGCTTAATAGTCCTTGATGGTTTTTTCTTCCAGGAATATGAGTCCATCTAAACTTTTGGCACCTGTAACATCCTATGGCAAAAATTCTGCAATTTAACTATGCCTGTATTTACATCTCTGAGAGTCCTGTCCACAACTCACCATTTCTTTTGAGTTTTTGTCATGTAATTCTTTGATGCTGTGTGTATTCAAATATCAGTTGTATGAATTTTCTGCATTTTTAAATTTGTATTTCATGTATCTTTTTTGTGATAAAGCACCATCTATAGAAAGGAGTGCTAAAAATAGCTAAATTGCTGGCCTTTTTTTCCAGAGTCATCACAAACAATAAATAAATTTTCTCTGTGGGATCCAAGGTAGACAGGTTGCTGGTTTTTGTTTTATTTTGTTTTGTTTTTCCAAGGATTGGTGCATGTTTGTCCTTTCCTATTTTTTACTGGATATGCTGAGCTGTGCTCCTCCAGTGGTTCCTTCTTCCATTGGAAGATTGTGAGCTTCATAGAGTGTCCTCCTTCTCTCCAGACTTTGGAAGACATTGTCACATGCAGAATTGTTTGCCTATGCATGGCAGTCTTGAATCTGCAACAATCTCATAGATACTACACGACTCATTTAAAAAAAAAATTTCTGATTTTTCTCCAGGGCACAATGCCTTTCTATGGATTCTAATATCAAGTTTCAATATTGGTTTGCTAACAGAATTTACCTTTTGATGTTTTTATTCTCTTTGCATTTAACATTTCATTCACCCACTGTGTATAACAGACGCTGTCCACATCCTGCCAGTCTCATGGATGCAGATAATATTTCTGCTGTGCAAAGAGGTAGACTTTTCCTATAGTTTTTCCCTGGAATGTCACTCATTCAGTCCCAGTATCAGCTGTAAATGTTAGTATTATTTCTTCCAGAAACTATATCCAGGAAGATATTAGTTACCAGAACAATAGTACCAAGGCATTTAAGCTTGCTTCATCATTTTCCTTCTCCTTATTCTGTTTTGTAACCAAACAGTATCATTGTTGCTAAAACTCTCTCCTTGTAGGTGTTCTCCAACTGTATTACTCCCACTGCTTCACTGTTTGCCGATGTGATGTGCTCAAACATAATGTCTAATGTAATTATCTTCCCTAGGCATGGGCGTTTCTTTTCCTTTGCATGGTGCAATCCACTACTATTGCAAATGTGCACCGATGGGTTTCTGTCACTTTCTTCAACAGAAATACTACACAGAAGTGGCATTCTTGTCCTCACTATGAACTCCTTTTTGGTGAAAGTACATATTTTATCATATCCTGACATTCACATATTGATACTTCTAAATAATGCCATATTCATTTGGATATCTGCTTTGGATAGGTCAAATGCTTTGACTATGCTATTGAATTATTTTTCTAATGCTTGTAATTTTCCTTCAATTACTTTTGATTTGGATCCTGTATAGTACAATTCTTATGCATTTCCATTTTTGAAAACATGGTGTTTTTTTCAATCTAGTGGGTCAACCAACAGTGTTATTTTAGTGGGACATTTTTCTAAATTTCCCCCTTTTTTTTTTAAGTAGGAAAATGTTTCAGCTTTCATTTTTCAAGCCAAACAATCTCAAATAGGTTAAACAGCCTGTCTGGATTTTCTCCCTCTGCTTTAGTGAACTTACAACTAGCAACACATGCACCATAGATATTGCTGCCATTTTGCATGGTACATAATAGCAAATGAATAGCTATGTAGATTTGCAGATTGCTTATTAAGAAGATATGATAAAGATATAATCTCATTTAATACTTTCTATCCTTAGTCCTATCTTCTGATTAGTTTCAGTAAGCCATGCTTTATTTCTAACACCATGAATTATTTTTATTTGTACTGCTCACATAAATGTGGAATAAATAGAGAAGGGCACACTAAAAAAACTTTTAGGACAAACAATTTGAAGTACACCTTCCCTTTTCAGCAACTCAGCTGAATTCAGCACAATGGGAAGAGAAGAAAGGGAGATGGCTGCATGAAGAAGAGTCCTAGTGTCACCCCTTTGCCTCTCTTATCAGAGATATCATTAATTATCAAAATACTGCATTAACATTGTCCAGGACTTCTGTGATTTATTCAAGTGGTTTCACATAGGAGAAAGGATGGCTCTATATGTAGCAGATTAGATGGTGAGCAGAAAACACTTTCTGGAACCCAATCCAGAAGAATAGGTGGATCCAGACCACTGCCTCCCTCTTGAGGGACATTTTTGAATATATATCTGTATATACATATACATATATGTGTGTATATATACATATACACATACATATATATTGCATATTTGCGTACAGACATACACAGAGACAGCATGGATGAACTGCTACAAAACTTCATCAGCCAAGTGGATATTATTTCATAGATGGTTGGAAGAACCAAGCCTTCTCTTCGTGCAAGGACTTCCGTCACTTCCCATGGGAGCTATACAGTTTAATCAGTTTGATATACATGTGCAGTCATTTAGATTCACACATTTTCTGCAACTTTGACTCACACTTCCTCTCTCCTATTCTCCATTTTGACAATTAATGTGTTTTGCTACCGAAGTAGCTCGAACATGCAGGATCATTTTTCTCCCATGACACTCAGCTCACCATCAGTTTCAGCTATGTTACTTATCTCCCACACTTTATTGCTTCTCTGAAGGAAAAAAACTGTAAAAGGAGTGAACTGTAATAATAACAACAACCACCTGGAAATGGGTAAGAAAAAAAAAAGACAAAAAAAAGACAACAGCAAAAGGTACAATGGGAGGTGTCAAGAAACTAGAGATGTCATCCTCTGAGATAATACGAAATAAGGATGGGTTTTATTTAGGCATTTGGGGGACATTTTTTGCTTTTTATTTTTTAATTTCCCATCTCTATTTTGTTAAAAATAGTTAGAAGACAGCAGTATAACTACTGTTATTTTTTCTTCAGAGCTGGATTTCTTCAGTCAGTGCTACAAAATCTGTTCTATATAACTTTTCTCTGCTGGCTAGCCAGAGGTTTTTAGGAACTCATTACTTGCCATTATCCGTTACTCACAAGGTTTTTTTACCTAACTTTTAGGTTCATTCTCTTAAATCAAAACTGCTGAGCTTTAGAACTATGTCTCACATTCTTTTTGGCACATATGGCCAAAGGAAAGCCTGGTTAAAGACATTTTGTATCTTGCACGCACAACAGATGATCAGGAGTGTTAGAGCTAGTATCCTCATAAAGCTATATCTCTTTGGCCATCCACCAGAATGTACAATCTGTGACTGTAGCTACAGGGACCTGCACATCAGCTTGTTTGGCTTCAGGACTGCTGCTGCTGGAGATGATCCTGATAGGCACATAAGATATGGAATGCACCTTTTGATCTCTGCTACAGGAACTGCAGGAAACCAGTTTTAACTAGGCATATAACAGGTCAAAATGATCAAAAGGGTGGAAGAGGAGTTAACTAATAAAAGACTGTGACCCACTGCTCAAGGCAGGTAGCACTACATGTCAAGACTGTGTAGAAGACAGGTGTTAAGAGACCTCAGTTCCCTGACATACGTAGGTTTGATCTTCCACAGGTGTAATGATTTTAATCTCTGTAGGATGCCCATTCATCATCATCGTTCCATTCATCACCACTGAAGATCAATGGACACATAAGTTTTAGGCCAAACACAGCATATGCAGTAACATAATGAACAAAATAGAGTATGAGGGAGGCAGAAGGGAAGAAGAAGGGGGTATTCATACTGCTTAGCATTCAATGTTTATCTTCTTAGAAACTACTTTTTCTAATCACTCAGTGCAGAAAGACAGGTTACCCTGGAGCAAAAGCCCTTACAGAGGTCTCCAGAACAAAGCATCATGGTGAGAATGGATGAGAACGTGGCCAAGTACTCTAAACTCTCATTGCTACTACCTTTCCTTAACTCCATGGTGGGGGCAACAAGAAGGAATAGGGACTAATGCATGCTCAGTTTCAGATGTTCAGGGTCACAGCTGCAAAAAATAAATAAAAAAGAATCAAGCACACATACAGCATTAAGAAAAAAAAGACTCCAAGGCCCCTTCCTTAATCTCTCGCTATAAATCCTGTTGCATATATTTTATTTGGCAGCAAGCTATTTCAATATATAACACTGACATTTTTCAAACAAGTCAGCTCTGATTTCGAACCCTGGAATGCTAAGAAGGGCGGTGGTATCTTCACCTTAATTCTTTACTCCTGATCAGCCTCTATGATAACGGGGGGGGGGGGGGGATTTTTTTTTTTTTTTTTTATTTTTTTTTTA